>NC_069505.1:365046620-365346620 GCF_027579735.1 Bombina bombina | reverse complement strand
TTTGTGAGAGCTCCTGTGTATTACCTGGCTGTCTGACGTCCCTCCTGGTTCCTGATCCCTGGCTTGTTCCTGACTCTGCTGTTTTCCTTGTTCCTGATTCCGGCTTGTCTGACTACTCGCTTTGGCTCCTGACTCGGCTCATCTGACTATTAGCTCTGGTTTTGATTCCTGGCTTGTTATTTGACTTGTGGACTTTTTATTATTTTTTGCTAATAATAAAGGTGTGATTATATTTGCACTTCTCGTCTCAGTCTGATTCCTGGCTTACATTAACCACCAGGGAGAAACTCAGAGTTTCTTGGCCATGAAGATGGTGACTCGCATTCGTCAGTATAGTCTTGATAAAGGCCTCTCAGTCTGCCGAAACACGTTGACCTCCTGTGACATACCAGCCCGAGTTCCTATTTTTATATGGTGAGCACTTTTAGTTTAGCTAGCTTTTTTTGTTTTTGTGCATCTGTTTGTTTTTTTCTTCTACAGGTACCTTTTAGATGTTCTTACCCTGAACTAGAAGTTTTGGATAAAAGTATTTTCCTCTCTCTTCTCTGGATCCTTCCACATTGGACCTCCACTGGATTTTTACTCTTTGTGACTGTATAGACTTTGGGACTATATCATTGCTTTATATATGGGGCGTCCCTTTATCTGAGCTCAGATTCATTAATATCATTCCTTTCTTTATTGTTCTATTTTTGTTTTTTTGCTATACCCTTATTCTGTCATATGTTGGTCACCGTTGCTTTTAAACATTGCCACATAGTTCTAGCTATCTTGTTCCATATATTCCTTGGATTAAAACCGTTTTTATATACAACATATGTTTTTATATATTCTTTATTGACTGTATTTTTCAACCTATTTTTCAACCTATTTCTACGTTCCTTATTAATACAGTATTATGTGTTATTAATACAGTACTATGTGTTATTTCTACGCTTTTTAGTATTACAGTACTATGTGTTGCTTTTTGGCTATTATACATCCATATTGATAATCTCTTTAGGCCCAGCTTTTCCACCAGCACACTTAAGCCCCCTTTGGGTGGTGCTCCTATGTCCCAATAATTTATTTATTCTTCTGTACGACCCTGTTAGGTGGCCGTTTTTTATAGTGAGTTTGGGTGCTTTGCTCTCCTGGTGCTGACTACTAACTATTTTCGTTTTGCTTATGAGACTGCCTGAGAGAATTACAGCTCATTCCACTATGACTGTCTCCTCTTCTTGGGCTTTCAAAAATGATACTTCTATGGAACAGATTTGCAAGGCTGTAACTTGGTCCTCTCTGCATACTTTTTCCAAATTCTACAAATTTGATACCCTTGCCTCGGCTGAGGCTTCTTTTGGGAGAAAGGTTCTTCAAGCGGTTGTGCCTTCTGTTTAGGTCTATCTGTCTTGTCCTCCCTCCCTATTCATTCCGTGTCCTCTAGCTTGGGTATTGGTTCCCACTAGTAATTGGAATGACCCCCCTAGCAGGGGGTGTCAATCAATTTGATCGGGTTAATTTCTGTCCGCTGCCTCAGAGCAGGTGGACAGGTTATGGAGCTTCATAACTTCTGTTTCCGGCGAGCCTTCATCAGGGAGATCAAGCTTCATACGTGGCTTGATAAATTGACCCCATAAAGTAAACAGTCCAAATAAAGTGGAAGTTATGACAAACAAAGGAAGGGGTTATCGTCTTCTTTCAGCAGTTTTAGGCCACATTTATAGGGCTTTTTTTCCAGATATATGGCCAGATTACAAGTGGTGTGCTAAGTGACTTTTTTGCTCATGCCCTTCTTAAAGTGAATATTTATTAAGGCCAGGTTAGCATGAGTATTACAGGTTGAAAGCAAAAAGTTAGTGTATAAGTGAAAGACTGATCTGCACTAACTCCTGCCCATAGTATTCTATGGGGCGAGTTAGAACAACTGCGCTAAACCTGAATTGAGTAAGAAATACTTTTAAATTCCTGTATTCTTTACATAGAAGAATATATCTATATTATATTTATTTTAAAACAAAAAGGACATTTTAGGAATTTCAAGTATTTCCATTAAAACACATTTCAAGGTTTTTGACTGGGAAGGCCTCAAAGTGTGTATATGTGTATGTGTATGTGTATGTGTCTGTATATACAGGGAGTGCAGAATTATTAGGCAAGTTGTATTTTTGAGGATTCATTTTATTATTGAACAACAACCATGTTCTCAATGAACCCAAAAAACTCATTAATATCAAAGCTGAATAGTTTTGGAAGTAGTTTTTAGTTTGTTTTTAGTTATAGCTATTTTAGGGGGATATCTGTGTGTGCAGGTGACTATTACTGTGCATAATTATTAGGCAACTTAACAAAAAACTAATATATACCCATTTCAATTATTTATTTTTACCAGTGAAACCAATATAACATCTCAACATTCACAAATATACATTTCTGACATTCAAAAACAAAACAAAAACAAATCAGTGACCAATATAGCCACCTTTCTTTGCAAGGACACTCAAAAGCCTGCCATCCATGGATTCTGTCAGTGTTTTGATCTGTTCACCATCAACATTGCGTGCAGCAGCAACCACAGCCTCCCAGACACTGTTCAGAGAGGTGTACTGTTTTCCCTCCTTGTAAATCTCACATTTGATGATGGACCACAGGTTCTCAATGGGGTTCAGATCAGGTGAACAAGGAGGCCATGTCATTAGATTTTCTTCTTTTATACCCTTTCTTGCCAGCCACGCTGTGGAGTACTTGGACGCGTGTGATGGAGCATTGTCCTGCATGAAAATCATGTTTTTCTTGAAGGATGCAGACTTCTTCCTGTACCACTGCTTGAAGAAGTTGTCTTCCAGAAACTGGCAGTAGGACTGGGAGTTGAGCTTGACTCCATCCTCAACCCGAAAAGGCCCCACAAGCTCATCTTTGATGATACCAGCCCAAACCAGTACTCCACCTCCACCTTGCTGGCGTCTGAGTTGGACTGGAGCTCTCTGCCCTTTACCAATCCAGCCACGGGCCCATCCATCTGGCCCATCAAGACTCACTCTCATTTCATCAGTCCATAAAACCTTAGAAAAATCAGTCTTGAGATATTTCTTGGCCCAGTCTTGACGTTTCAGCTTGTGTGTCTTGTTCAGTGGTGGTCGTCTTTCAGCCTTTCTTAACTTGGCCATGTCTCTGAGTATTGAACACCTTGTGCTTTTGGGCACTCCAATGATGTTGCAGCTTTGAAATATGGCCAAACTGGTGGCAAGTGGCATCTTATAATAATTATGCACACCTGATATAGTGTGTTGATGTCATTAGACCACACCCCTTCTCATTACAGAGATGCACATCACCTAATATGCTTAATTGGTAGTAGGCTTTCGAGCCTATACAGCTTGGAGTAAGACAACATGCATAAAGAGGATGATGTGGTCAAAATACTCATTTGCCTAATAATTCTGCACTCCCTGTACACACACACACACACACATATATATATATATATATATATATATATATATATATATATATATATACATATATACACACACACACATATATATATATATATATATATATATATATATATATATATATATATATATATATACTGTATATATATATATATATATATATATATATATATATATATATATATATATACTGTATATATATATATATATATATATACATATATATATATATATATATATATATATAGGGAGTGCAGAATTATTAGGCAAATGAGTATTTTGACCACATCATCAAGCAGTGGTACAGGAAGAAGTCTGCATCCTTCAGAAAAACATGATTTTCATGCAGGACAATGTCCCATCACACACGTCCAAGTACTCCACAGCGTGGCTGGAAAAAAAGGGTATAAAAGAAGAAAATCTAATGACATGGCCTCCTTGTTCACCTGATCTGAACACCATTGAGAACCTGTGGTCCATCATCAAATGTGAGATTTACAAAGAGGGAAAACAGTACACCTCTCTGAACAGTGTCTGGGAGGCTGTGGTTGCTGCTGCACGCAATGTTGATGGTGAACAGATCAAAACACTGACAGAATCCATGGATGGCAGGCTTTTGAGTGTCCTTGCAATGAAAGGTGGCTATATTGGTCACTGATTTGTTTTTGTTTTGTTTTTGAATGTCAGAAATGTATATTTGTGAATGTTGAGATGTTATATTGGTTTCACTGGTAAAAATAAATATATATATATTTGTTTTCTCCAACATAGGTGTGTCCGGTCCACGGCGTCATCCTTACTTGTGGGATATTCTCTTCCCCAACAGGAAATGGCAAAGAGCCCAGCAAAGCTGGTCACATGATCCCTCCTAGGCTCCGCCTACCCCAGTCATTCTCTTTGCCGTTGTACAGGCAACATCTCCACGGAGATGGCTTAGAGTTTTTTAGTGTTTAACTGTAGTTTTTATTATTCAATCAAGAGTTTGTTATTTTGAAATAGTGCTGGTATGTACTATTTACTCAGAAACAGAAAAGAGATGAAGATTTCTGTTTGTATGAGGAAAATGATTTTAGCAACCGTCACTAAAATCCATGGCTGTTCCACACAGGACTGTTGAGAGCAATTAACTTCAGTTGGGGGAACAGTGAGCAGTCTCTTGCTGCTTGAGGTATGACACATTCTAACAAGACGATGTAATGCTGGAAGCTGTCATTTTCCCTCTGGGATCCGGTAAGCCATGTTTATTACGATTGTAAATAAGGGCTTCAAAAAAGGGCTTATTAAGACTGTAGACTTTTTTTGGGCTAAATCGATTGATTATTAACACATATTTAGCCTTGAGGAATCATTTTATCTGGGTATTTTGATATAATAATATCGGCAGGCACTGTTTTAGACACCTTATTCTTTAGGGGCTTTCCCAAAGCATAAGCAGAGCCTCATTTTCGCGCCGGTGTTGCGCACTTGTTTTTGAGAGGCATGGCATGCAGTCGCATGTGAGAGGAGCTCTGATACTTAGAAAAGACTTTCTGAAGGCGTCATTTGGTATCGTATTCCCCTTGGGGCTTGGTTGGGTCTCAGCAAAGCAGATACCAGGGACTGTAAAGGGGTTAAAGTTCAAAACGGCTCCGGTTCCGTTATTTTAAGGGTTAAAGCTTCCAAATTTGGTGTGCAATACTTTTAAGGCTTTAAGACACTGTGGTGAAAATTTGGTAAATTTTGAACAATTCCTTCATGTTTTTTCGCATTTGCAGTAATAAAGTGTGTTCAGTTTAAAATTTAAAGTGACAGTAACGGTTTTATTTTAAAACGTTTTTTGTACTTGTTATCAAGTTTATGCCTGTTTAACATGTCTGAACTACCAGATAGACTGTGTTCTGAATGTGGGGAAGCCAGAATTCCTATTCATTTAAATAAATGTGATTTATGTGACAATGACAATGATGCCCAAGATGATTCCTCAAGTGAGGGGAGTAAGCATGGTACTGCATCATTCCCTCCTTCGTCTACACGAGTCTTGCCCACTCAGGAGGCCCCTAGTACATCTAGCGCGCCAATACTCCTTACTATGCAACAATTAACGGCTGTAATGGATAATTCTGTCAAAAACATTTTAGCCAAAATGAACACTTATCAGCGTAAGCGCGACTGCTCTGTTTTAGATACTGAAGAGCATGACGACGCTGATATTAATATTTCTGAAGGGCCCCTAACTCAGTCTGATGGGGCCAGGGAGGTTTTGTCTGAGGGAGAAATTACTGATTCAGGGAACATTTCTCAACAAGCTGAACCTGATGTGATTGCATTTAAATTTAAGTTGGAACATCTCCGCATTCTGCTTAAGGAGGTATTATCCACTCTGGATGATTGTGACAAGTTGGTCATCCCAGAGAAACTATGTAAAATGGACAAGTTCCTAGAGGTGCCGGGGCTCCCAGAAGCTTTTCCTATACCCAAGCGGGTGGCGGACATTGTTAATAAAGAATGGGAAAGGCCCGGTATTCCTTTCGTCCCTCCCCCCATATTTAAAAAATTGTTTCCTATGGTCGACCCCAGAAAGGACTTATGGCAGACAGTCCCCAAGGTCGAGGGAGCGGTTTCCACTTTAAACAAACGCACCACTATACCCATAGAGGATAGTTGTGCTTTCAAAGATCCTATGGATAAAAAATTAGAAGGTTTGCTTAAAAAGATGTTTGTTCAGCAGGGTTACCTTCTACAACCAATTTCATGCATTGTCCCTGTCGCTACAGCCGCATGTTTCTGGTTCGATGAGCTGATAAAGGCGGTCGACAGTGATTCTCCTCCTTATGAGGAGATTAAGGACAGAATCAATGCTCTCAAATTGGCTAATTCTTTCACCCTAGACGCCACTTTGCAATTGGCTAGGTTAGCGGCTAAGAATTCTGGGTTTGCTATTGTGGCGCGCAGAGCGCTTTGGTTGAAATCTTGGTCGGCTGATGCGTCTTCCAAGAACAAGCTACTTAACATTCCTTTCAAGGGGAAAACACTGTTTGGCCCTGACTTGAAAGAGATTATCTCGGATATCACTGGGGGTAAGGGCCACGCCCTTCCTCAGGATCGGCCTTTCAAGGCAAAAAATAAACCTAATTTTCGTCCCTTTCGTAGAAACGGACCAGCCCAAAGTGCTACGTCCTCTAAGCAAGAGGGTAATACTTCTCAAGCCAAGCCAGCTTGGAGACCAATGCAAGGCTGGAACAAGGGAAAGCAGGCCAAGAAACCTGCCACTGCTACCAAGACAGCATGAAATGTTGGCCCCCGATCCGGGACCGGATCTGGTGGGGGGCAGACTCTCTCTCTTCGCTCAGGCTTGGGCAAGAGATGTTCTGGATCCTTGGGCGCTAGAAATAGTCTCCCAAGGTTATCTTCTGGAATTCAAGGGACTTCCCCCAAGGGGGAGGTTCCACAGGTCTCAGTTGTCTTCAGACCACATAAACAGACAGGCATTCTTACATTGTGTAGAAGACCTGTTAAAAATGGGAGTGATTCATCCCGTTCCATTAAGAGAACAAGGGATGGGGTTCTACTCCAATCTGTTTATAGTTCCCAAAAAAGAGGGAACGTTCAGACCAATCTTAGATCTCAAGATCTTAAACAAGTTTCTCAAGGTTCCATCGTTCAAGATGGAAACCATTCGAACTATTCTTCCTTCCATCCAGGAAGGTCAATTCATGACCACGGTGGATTTAAAGGATGCGTATCTACATATTCCTATCCACAAGGAACATCATCGGTTCCTGAGGTTCGCATTCCTGGACAAACATTACCAGTTCGTGGCGCTTCCTTTCGGATTAGCCACTGCTCCAAGGATTTTCACAAAGGTACTAGGGTCCCTTCTAGCTGTGCTAAGACCAAGGGGCATTGCTGTAGTACCTTACTTGGACGACATCCTGATTCAAGCGTCGTCCCTTCCTCAAGCAAAGGCTCACACGGACATTGTCCTGGCCTTTCTCAGATCTCACGGATGGAAAGTGAACGTGGAAAAGAGTTCTCTATCTCCGTCAACAAGGGTTCCCTTCTTGGGAACAATAATAGACTCCTTAGAAATGAGGATTTTTCTGACAGAGGCCAGAAAAACAAAACTTCTAGACTCTTGTCGGATACTCCATTCCGTTCCTCTTCCTTCCATAGCTCAGTGCATGGAAGTGATCGGGTTGATGGTAGCGGCAATGGACATAGTTCCTTTTGCACGCATTCATCTAAGACCATTACAACTGTGCATGCTCAGTCAGTGGAATGGGGACTATACAGACTTGTCTCCGAAGATACAAGTAAATCAGAGGACCAGAGACTCACTCCGTTGGTGGCTGTCCCTGGACAACCTGTCACGAGGGATGACATTCCGCAGACCAGAGTGGGTCATTGTCACGACCGACGCCAGTCTGATGGGCTGGGGCGCGGTCTGGGGATCCCTGAAAGCTCAGGGTCTTTGGTCTCGGGAAGAATCTCTTCTACCGATAAATATTCTGGAACTGAGAGCGATATTCAATGCTCTCAAGGCTTGGCCTCAGCTAGCGAGGGCCAAGTTCATACGGTTTCAATCAGACAACATGACAACTGTTGCGTACATCAACCATCAGGGGGGAACAAGGAGTTCCCTGGCGATGGAAGAAGTGACCAAAATCATTCTATGGGCGGAGTCTCACTCCTGCCACCTGTCTGCTATCCACATCCCAGGAGTGGAAAATTGGGAAGCGGATTTTCTGAGTCGTCAGACATTGCATCCGGGGGAGTGGGAACTCCATCCGGAAATCTTTGCCCAAGTCACTCAGCTGTGGGGCATTCCAGACATGGATCTGATGGCCTCTCGTCAGAACTTCAAAGTTCCTTGCTACGGGTCCAGATCCAGGGATCCCAAGGCGGCTCTAGTGGATGCACTAGTAGCACCTTGGACCTTCAAACTAGCTTATGTGTTCCCGCCGTTTCCTCTCATCCCCAGGCTGGTAGCCAGGATCAACCAGGAGAGGGCATCGGTGATCTTGATAGCTCCTGCGTGGCCACGCAGGACTTGGTACGCAGATCTGGTGAATATGTCATCGGCTCCTCCTTGGAAGCTACCTTTGAGACGAGACCTTCTTGTTCAGGGTCCGTTCGAACATCCGAATCTGGTTTCACTCCAGCTGACTGCTTGGAGATTGAACGCTTGATCTTATCGAAGCGAGGATTCTCAGATTCTGTTATCGATACTCTTGTTCAGGCCAGAAAGCCTGTAACTAGAAAGATTTACCACAAAATTTGGAAAAAATATATCTGTTGGTGTGAATCTAAAGGATTCCCTTGGGACAAGGTTAAGATTCCTAGGATTCTATCCTTCCTTCAAGAAGGATTGGAAAAAGGATTATCTGCAAGTTCCCTGAAGGGACAGATTTCTGCCTTGTCTGGGTTACTTCACAAAAAGCTGGCCGCTGTGCCAGATGTTCAAGCCTTTGTTCAGGCTCTGGTTAGAATTAAGCCTGTTTACAAACCTTTGACTCCTCCTTGGAGTCTCAATTTAGTTCTTTCAGTTCTTCAGGGGGTTCCGTTTGAACCCTTGCATTCCATTGATATTAAGTTATTATCTTGGAAAGTTTTGTTTTTAGTTGCAATTTCTTCTGCTAGAAGAGTTTCAGAATTATCTGCTCTGCAGTGTTCTCCTCCTTATCTGGTGTTCCATGCAGATAAGGTGGTTTTACGTACTAAACCTGGTTTTCTTCCAAAAGTTGTTTCTAACAAAAACATTAACCAGGAGATTATCGTACCTTCTCTGTGTCCGAAACCAGTTTCAAAGAAGGAACGTTTGTTGCACAATTTGGATGTTGTTCGCGCTCTAAAATTCTATTTAGATGCTACAAAGGATTTTAGACAAACATCTTCCTTGTTTGTTGTTTATTCTGGTAAAAGGAGAGGTCAAAAAGCAACTTCTACCTCTCTCTCTTTTTGGATTAAAAGCATCATCAGATTGGCTTACGAGACTGCCGGACGGCAGCCTCCCGAAAGAATCACGGCTCATTCCACTAGGGCTGTGGCTTCCACATGGGCCTTCAAGAACGAGGCTTCTGTTGATCAGATATGTAGGGCAGCGACTTGGTCTTCACTGCACACTTTTACCAAATTTTACAAGTTTGATACTTTTGCTTCTTCTGAGGCTATTTTTGGGAGAAAGGTTTTGCAAGCCGTGGTGCCTTCCATTTAGGTGACCTGATTTGCTCCCTCCCTTCATCCGTGTCCTAAAGCTTTGGTATTGGTTCCCACAAGTAAGGATGACGCCGTGGACCGGACACACCTATGTTGGAGAAAACAGAATTTATGTTTACCTGATAAATTGCTTTCTCCAACGGTGTGTCCGGTCCACGGCCCGCCCTGGTTTTTTAATCAGGTCTGATAATTTATTTTCTTTAACTACAGTCACCACGGTACCATATGGTTTCTCCTATGCAAATATTCCTCCTTAACGTCGGTCGAATGACTGGGGTAGGCGGAGCCTAGGAGGGATCATGTGACCAGCTTTGCTGGGCTCTTTGCCATTTCCTGTTGGGGAAGAGAATATCCCACAAGTAAGGATGACGCCGTGGACCGGACACACCGTTGGAGAAAGCAATTTATCAGGTAAACATAAATTCTGTTTTTTGTTAAGTTGCCTAATAATTATGCACAGTAATAGTCACCTGCACACACAGATATCCCCCTAAAATAGCTATAACTAAAAACAAACTAAAAACTACTTCCAAAACTATTCAGCTTTGATATTAATGAGTTTTTTGGGTTCATTGAGAACATGGTTGTTGTTCAATAATAAAATGAATCCTCAAAAATACAAGTTGCCTAATAATTCTGCACTCCCTGTATATATATATATATATATATATATATATATATATTTTTTTTTTTTTTTACAAGAAATAAAGTGAGGCACTCGCTGGTCTTTTTTAAAGGTGCTTTTAATCTATGTGACGTTTTCAGGGACACACTCCCCTTTCTCAGAGTGTTTCCCCAAAACGTCACATGGATTAAAAACTACTTTGAAAAAGATCAGCGAGTGCCTTACTTTATTTCTCGCATATTAACCTGGTGGCACCCTGGCAGATGAGTATTGATTGAGAATGCACTTTTCTAGGATCTTATATATGTGTGTGTGTGTTTGTATATATTTGTTTATATCTGTATAGATGTATGCAGTGCTTTTTTTAAAAACAAAAGTGTCGTTACTCAAGAAAAAGGTGCCAGTACTCGCTAATTTTTTATTGAAATATTGTGCTCAGTAACTTTGAGAAAAGCAAAGGGGCAAGGTTATTTACAATGCTTGATATATTTTGCAGCCCCCTCATGCGTAAACTTGATCACATTTACTCAAGTGCGCTAACCCAACATGTAATTATTAATATTTCATATTCCAATGTTTTTCACATAGCAGAATATGTTCTATTTATTCATAAATACAAATATATATATATATATATACCGTTGTAATCAAAATGATTCAACCCCCATTGCAAATCAGGTTTATTGTCAACATTTACAGACTTTCAGCTGTTTGCAATATTTTTGCAATGGACAAATCAAACAAAAGCAATTGAAATAGCTCAAAACAACAAATGCTTCAAGTGGTTTCCTCAAATTCAACTGAAAATGCAACTTGAATTCTGCAGTCTCAAAATTATTCCTCCCCTTTATGGCAAGCATCTTTAGTACTTAGTAGAGCACCCTTTTGAAGTTATGACCTGCTGCAGATGAGATATATAGCCAAACACCAGCTTCTGGAAGCGTTCCTGAAGAATCCTAATGAGCAATGGCCTCCAGTTCAGTAATATTCTTGGGTTTGCGTGCTGCAACCGCCTTCTTCAAATCCCACCAGAGATTTTCTATGTTTAAAGTCAGGAGACTGTGATAGCCACTGTAGGACTTCTTCTGCAACCAAGCCTTGGTGGAGATTTAGTTATGCTTGGGATCATTGTCCTGTTGGAAGGTCCAATGACGCCCAAGGTTCAGCTTCCTCACAGACGGCATGATGTTTTCTCCTAGGATTTCCTGATACTTCAATGAATCCATCTTGCCCTCCACATGCTGCAGGATTCCAGTGCCAAAAGGATGCAAAGCAGCTTCAGAGCATCACCGAGCCACCACCATGCTTAACTGTAGGCAGAGTGTTCTTTTCAGTGTATGCTTCATTCTTTTTCTGCCCCTTCCAGGTGTAACCTCTTTTCCTTTAACTTTGAACTTGCGAACTATGCTTTGCAATGGGGGTTGAATAATTTTGATGACAACTGTGTATGTGTGTAATTGTGTGTACATATATATATATAGATAGATAGATAGATAGATATTTTATACCAAAAAAAATCATATCTATATTTTGCACTCAACTTGTAATCTGGCCCTCTATGTGCAAATCAAACTGTTACTACTATACCCAAAGGCCCTTTGTATATGGGGATAACTTCTTCTTTTAACTATAGTGTTTACAAACTTGTTTGACATTTTACATTATTTTCCCACATTTTGATGTAGAATTTTAACATGTCATGATATATACATAAAATAATGGTTTAGTTTGAGTCTGCTGGGTCTGCAGAAAAAACGTTATATCATATGTGTTTCTCATTGAAAAATTACAGTGGGACTTTCATATGAGCAGCATCTAAAAACTCCAAAACAGGGGGTCAAAATTTAAGGGTTCAACATTTGCAATACTCTCACTTAACTGATAGAAAAGTAATCTCTACTAAACTTGAAATAAATACAAGATAAATTTATAGTGAAAATATTCCAGTTTTACTTGTATTTGGTGCAAATGGATAATCAATGAAGCTTCCCCGATAAACTCACTCTCCTCTGTCATATTCTGCATTTCAGAGATCAATGTTTTTTTTTCAGTGGGAGGCATCTTTAATCTCTATGGGACTTCCAGGTTACATCCTGTTTTTGAGACAATTTAGTAAATTCTGCTCTTTTAAATTGTGCACAATGATTTCTCACAAGACTGGAAAGTTTTTAAGAATTAGGTCCCAAGAGAGTCGACTTGCTGGATCGTCAAGTAACTCTCCCTATCATTTTATCATTTTTCTTCATATTTATTTCCCAGTTAGTGACAATGCACGGATCTTCTTAAGGAGTTCTCTTTTTCTTGTCTGGCTTTAATGTATGCACTTTTGTGATAATATCTTTGAAAAGTGAAAATTATCAGGCCGTGGAGATTGATTTTATATTGATGATTCTTTAATACATTGATTTGGTACTGCTCCATGAAATAAAACTTAACAACGTAGATATAAAAATAAAATCCTGTATATCCCTATCTGATATAGTTTAAAGTTAATTTGACTTTCCTTTTAACACCATACTCCATTAAGGACTCTTATAAAACTAGTGCCATGAAAAATAATTTAATGTACATACCTAAATTAATATACTCAGAAGTAATAGACCCCCTTTTTCTTTTATAATTTACCTGCAAGGGCACAGCTTGTGGTCACACAATGGTTACAGCTCATGTGCCAACCTACTTAATATAATAATAATATAAATGTAATTGATTCCCTGTAGTCATTATAGTCTAATCAAAGTTTCATTTTCAATTGTAGGTCATATATATAGTTTAGCATTTCCACTGTGTAGTACAGAGGTAAAGGAATAGTAACGTTTATATTAAATATCATTGCTTGTGTTACAAATTGATTTGATATCCTTTTGCAGTTTTCACAGTTCTTTTAAATGTTCTTTTTGTATTAAATGGCATTCTTTTATAAAATTAAAATGCCCTGTGTCATTGGAGCCTTTTATGATTAGTAAACTTAACTTTTTTTACTATCGCCTAGATTTAGAGTTTTGTCGGTAACGACCCGCGTAGCTAACGCATGCTTTTTTGTCCACGCACCTTTTAAATACCGCTGGTATTTAGAGTTCACAGAATGGCTGTGTTAGACTCCAAAAAGGGAGCATAGAGCATAATTTACCTCCACTGCAACTCTCAATACCAACGGTGCTTACGGACACGGCCAGCTTAAAAAATGTGCTCGTGCACGATTCCCCGATAGAAAACAATGGGGCAGTTTGAGCTGAAAAAAAACCTAACACCTGCAAAAAAGCAGTGTTAAGCTCCTAACGCAGCCCCATTGTTTCCTATGGGGAAACACTTCCTAAGTCTGCACCTAACACCCTAACATGAACCCCGAGTCTAAACACCCCTAACCTTACACTTATTAACCCCTAATCTGCCGCCCCCGCTATCGCTGACACCTGCATATTTTTTTAACCCCTAATCTGCCGCTCCGTACACCGCCGCAACCTACATTATACCTATGTACCCCTAATCTGCTGCCCCTAACACCGCTGACCCCTATATTTTATTTATTAACCCCTAATCTGCCGCCCCCAACGTCGCCTCCACCTACCTACAATAATTAACCTCTAATCTGCCAACCGGACCTCACCGCTACTATAATAAATGTATTAACCCCTAAAGCTAAGTCTAACCCTAACACTAACACCCCCTAACTTAAATATAATTTAAATCTAACGAAATAAATTAACTCTTATTAAATAAATTATTCCTATTTAAAGCTAAATACTTACCTGTAAAATAAACCCTAATATAGCTACAATATAAATTATAATTATATTGTAGCTATTTTAGGATTAATATTTATTTTACAGGCAACTTTGTAATTATTTTAACCAGGTACAATAGCTATTAAATAGTTAATAACTATTTAATAGTTACCTAGTTAAAATAATTACAAAATTACCTGTAAAATAAATCCTAACCTAAGTTACAATTAAACCTAACACTACACTATCAATAAATAAATTAAATAAAATACCTACAATTACCTACAATTAAACCTAACACTACACTATCAATAAATTAACTAAATACAAATACCTACAAATAAATACAATGAAATAAACTAACTAAAGTACAAAAAATAAAAAAAGAACTAAGTTACAAAAAATAAAAAAAATATTTACAAACATTAGAAAAATATTACAACAATTTTAAACTAATTACACCTACTCTAAGCCCCCTAATAAAATAACAAAGACCCCCAAAATAAAAAAAATGCCCTACCCTATTCTAAAATTAAAATAGAAAAGCTCTTTTACCTTACCAGCCCTGAAAAGGGCCCTTTGCAGGGCATGCCCCAAAGAATTCAGCTCTTTTGCCTGTAAAAAAAAAAAAAAACATACAATACCCCCCCCCCAACATTACAACCCACCACCCACATACCCCTAATCTAACCCAAACCCCCCTTAAATAAACCTAACACTAAGCCCCTGAAGATCTTCCTACCTTGTCTTCACCACACCGGGTTCACCGATCGGTCCAGAAGAGCCTCCAATGTCTTGATCCAAGCCCAATCGGGGGGCTGAAGATGTCCATGATCCGGCTGAAGTCTTCATCCAAGCGGGAGCTGAAGAGGTCCATGATCCGACTGAAGTCTTCTATCAAGCGGCATCTTCAATCTTCTTTCTTCCGGATCCATGTTGATCCCGCCGACGCGGAACATCCATCTTCACCGACGACTTCCCGACGAATGACGGTTCCTTTAAGAGACGTCATCCAAGATGGCGTTCTTCGAATTCCGATTGGCTAATAGGATTCTATCAGCCAATCGGAATTAAGGTAGGAAAATTCTGATTGGCTGATGGAATCAGCCAATCAGATTCAAGTTCAATCCGATTGGCTGCTCCAATCAGCCACTCAGATTGAGCTCGCATTCTATTGGCTGTTCCGATCAACCAATAGAATGCAAGCTCAATCTGATTGGCTGATCGGATCAGCCAATCGGATTGAACTTGAATCTGATTGGCTGATTCCATCAGCCAATCAGAATTTTCCTACCTTAATTCCGATTGGCTGATAGAATCCTATCAGCCAATCAGAATTCGAGGGACGCCATCTTGGATGTCATTCGTCGGGAAGTCGTCGGTGAAGATGGATGTTCCGCGTCGGCGGGATGAACATGGATCCGGAAGAAAGAAGATTGAAGATGCCGCTTGATAGAAGACTTCAGCCGGATCATGGACATCTTCAGCTCCCGCTTGGATGAAGACTTCATCCGGATCATGGACATCTTCAGCCCCCCGCTTGGGCTTGGATCAAGACATCGGAGGCTCTTCTGGACCGATCGGTGAACCCGGTGTGGTGAAGACAAGGTAGGAAGATCTTCAGGGGCTTAGTGTTAGGTTTATTTAAGGGGGGTTTGGGTTAGATTAGGGGTATGTGGGTGGTGGGTTGTAATGTTGGGGGGGGGGGGTATTGTATGTTTTTTTTTTACAGGCAAAAGAGCTGAATTCTTTGGGGCATGCCCCGCAAAGGGCCCTTTTCAGGGCTGGTAAGGTAAAAGAGCTTTGCTATTTTAATTTTAGAATAGGGTAGGGCATTTTTTTTATTTTGGGGGTCTTTGTTATTTCATTAGGGGGCTTAGAGTAGGTGTAATTAGTTTAAAATTGTTGTAATATTTTTCTAATGTTTGTAAATATTTTTTTATTTTTTGTACTTTAGTTAGTTTATTTTATTGTATTTATTTGTAGGTATTGTATTTAATTAATTTATTGATAGTGTAGTGTTAGGTTTAATTGTAGGTAATTGTAGGTATTTTATTTAATTTATTTATTGATAGTGTAGTGTTAGGTTTAATTGTAACTTAGGTTAGGATTTATTTGACAGGTAATTTTGTAATTATTTTAACTAGGTAGCTATTAAATAGTTATTAACTATTTAATAGCTATTGTACCTGGTTAAAATAATTACAAAGTTGCCTGTAAAATAAATATTAATCCTAAAATAGCTACAATATAATTATAATTTATATTGTAGCTATATTAGGGTTTATTTTACAGGTAAGTATTTAGCTTTAAATAGGAATAATTTATTTAATAAGAGTTAATTTATTTTGTTAGATTTAAATTATATTTAATTTAGGGGGGTGTTAGGGTTAGGGTTAGAATTAGCTTTAGGGGTTAAAAAAATTATTAGAGTAGCGGTGAGGTCCGGTCGGCAGATTAGGGGTTAATGCTTGAAGTTAGGTGTCGGCGATGTTAGGGAGGGAAGATTAGGGGTTAATACTATTTATTATAGGGTTATTGAGGCGGGAGAGAGGCGGATTAGGGTTTAATACATTTATTATAGTAGCGGTGAGGTCCGGTTGGCAGATTAGGGGTTAATAAGTGTAGGTAGGTAGCGGCGACGTTGGGGGCGGCAGATTAGGGGTTAATAAATATAATATAGGGGTCGGCGGTGTTAGGGGCAGCAGATTAGGGGTACATAGGGACAATGTAAGTGGCGGCGGTGTGCGGTCGGCAGATTAGGGGTTAAAATTTTTTAATAGAGTGGTGGCGATGTGGGGGGGCCTCGGTTTAGGGGTACATAGGTAGTTTATGGGTGTTAGTGTACTTTAGAGCACAGTAGTTAAGAGCTTTATAAACCGGCGTTAGCCCAGAAAGCTTTTAACTCCTGGCTTTTTTCTGCGGCTGGAGTTTTGTCGTTAGATTTCTAACGCTCACTTCAGCCACGACTCTAAATACCGGCGTTAGAAAGATCCCATTGAAAAGATAGGATACGCAATTGACATAAGGGGATCTGCGGTATGGAAAAGTCGCGGCTGGAAAGTGAGCGTTAGACCCTTACCTACACGACTAGCGGTAGCCCAAAACCAGCGTTAGGAGCCTCTAACGCTGGTTTTGACGGCTAACGCCAAACTCTAAATCTAGGCCTATGTGTTTAACTTCTTTAAAAGTTTTAGCCAGGTAGTCAAATAGTTGCACTCCCAGAACACCTAATTTCTGCTACAGAAGAAGCTAGAGCTGGTAATTAGAGCATACATGTGAGTGGCTTCTTTCTCCAACATAGGTGTGTCCGGTCCACGGCGTCATCCTTACTTGTGGGATATTCTCTTCCCCAACAGGAAATGGCAAAGAGCCCAGCAAAGCTGGTCACATGATCCCTCCTAGGCTCCGCCTACCCCAGTCATTCTCTTTGCCGTTGTACAGGCAACATCTCCACGGAGATGGCTTAGAGTTTTTTAGTGTTTAACTGTAGTTTTTATTATTCAATCAAGAGTTTGTTATTTTAAAATAGTGCTGGTATGTACTATTTACTCTGAAACAGAAAAGAGATGAAGATTTCTGTTTGTATGAGGAAAATGATTTTAGCAACCGTTACTAAAATCCATGGCTGTTCCACACAGGACTGTTGAGAGGAATTAACTTCAGTTGGGGGAACAGTGAGCAGTCTTTTGCTGCTTGAGGTATGACACATTCTAACAAGACGATGTAATGCTGGAAGCTGTCATTTTCCCTATGGGATCCGGTAAGCCATTTTATTCACACAGTAAATAAGGGCTTCACAAGGGCTTATTAAGACTGTAGACATTTTCTGGGCTAAATCGATCATATTTACACATATTTAGCCTTGAGGAATCATTTAATCTGGGTATTTTTTGTAAAATAATATCGGCAGGCACTGTTTTAGACACTTTATTCTATTGGGGCTTTCCCTAATCATAGTCAGAGCCTCATTTTCGCGCCGGTATGGCGCACTTGTTTTTGAGAACAGCATGACATGCAGCTGCATGTGTGTGGAGCTCTGATACATAGAAAAGTCTTTCTGAAGGCATTATTGGGTATCGTATTCCCCTTTGGGCTTGGTTGGGTCTCAGCAAAGCAGATTCCAGGGACTGTAAAGGGGTTAAATATAAAAACGGCTCCGGTTCCGTTATTTTAAGGGTTAAAGCTTCCAAATTTGGTGTGCAATACTTTTAAGGCTTTAAGACACTGTGGTGAAATTTTGGTGAATTTTGAACAATTCCTTCATACTTTTTCGCAATTGCAGTAATAAAGTGTGTTCAGTTTAAAATTTAAAGTGACAGTAACGGTTTTATTTTAAAACGTTTTTTGTGCTTTGTTATCAAGTTTATGCCTGTTTAACATGTCTGAACTACCAGATAGATTGTGTTCTGACTGTGGGGAAGCCAAGGTTCCTTCTCATTTAAATAGATGTGATTTATGTCATAAAAAATTTAGTAAAAATGATGCCCAAGATGATTCCTCAAGTGAGGGGAGTAAGCATGGTACTGCATCATCCCCTCCTTCGTCTACACCAGTTTTGCCCATACAGGAGGCCCCTAGTACATCTAGCGCGCCAATACTCCTTACTATGCAGCAATTAACGGCTGTAATGGATAATTCTATCAAAACATTTTAGCCAATATGCCCACTTATCAGCGAAAGCGCGACTGCTCTGTTTTAGAAAATACTGAAGAGCATGAGGACGCTGATGATATTGTTTCTGAAGGGCCCCTACACCAGTCTGAGGGGGCCAGGGAGGTTTTGTCTGAGGGAGAAATTTCAGATTCAGGAAAAATTTCTCAACAAGCTGAACCTGATGTGATTACTTTTAAATTTAAGTTGGAACATCTCCGCGCTCTGCTTACGGAGGTGTTATCCAATTTGGATGATTGTGATTATCTGGTCATTCCAGAAACACTATGTAAAATGGACAAGTTCCTAGAGGCCCCGGGGCCCCCCGAAGCTTTTCCTATACTCAAGCGGGTGGCGTACATTGTTAATAAAGAATGGGACAGGCCCGGTGTACCTTTCGTACCTCCCCCCATATTTAAAAAATTGTTTCCTATAGTCGACCCCAGAAAGGACTTATGGCAGACAGTCCCCAAGGTCGAGGGGGCGGTTTCTACTCTAAACAAGCGCACCACTATACCCATAGAAGATAGTTGTGCTTTCCAAGATCCTATGGATAAAAAATTAGAAGGTTTGCTAAAAAAGATGTTTGTTCAGCAAGGTTACCTTCTACAACCAATTGCATGCATTGTCCCTGTCACTACAGCCGCGTGTTTCTGGTGCGATGAGCTAGAAAAGGCGATTTTTAGTAATTCTTCTTCTTATGAGGAGATTATGGACAGAATTCGTGCTCTTAAATTGGCTAATTCTTTCACCCTAGACGCCACCTTGCAATTGGCTAGGTTAGCGGCGAAAAATTCTGGGTTTGCTATTGTGGCGCGCAGAGCGCTTTGGTTAAAATCTTGGTCAGCGGATGCGTCTTCCAAGAACAAATTGTTTGACATTCCTTTCAAGGGGAAAACACTGTTTGGCCCTGACTTGAAAGAGTTTATCTCTGATATCACTGGGGGCAAGGGCCACGCCCTTCCTCAGAATAGGTCTTTCAAGGCCAAAAATAAACCTAATTTTCGTCCCTTTCGCAGAAACGGACCAGCCCCAAGTGCTACGTCCTCTAAGCAGGAGGGTAATACTTCTCAAGCCAATCCAGCCTGGAGACCAAGGCAAGGCTGGAACAAAGGAAAGCAGGCCAAGAAACCTGCCACTGCTCCCAAGACAGCATGAGATGCGGGCCCCCGATCCGGGACCGGATTTGGTGGGGGGCAGACTCTCTCTCTTCACTCAGGCTTGGGCAAGAGATGTTCTGGATCCTTGGGCGCTAGAAATAGTCTTCCAAGGTTATCTTCTGGAAGTGATTCATCCTGCTCCATTAAAAGAACGAGGGATGGGGTTCTACTCCAATCTGTTCGTAGTTCCCAAAAAAGAGGGAACGTTCAGACCAATCTTAGATCTCAAGATCCTAAACAAGTTTCTCAAGGTTCCATCGTCCAAAATGGAAACCATTCGAACAATCCTTCCATCCAGGAAGGTCAATTCTTGACCACGGTGGATTTAAAGGATGCGTATCTACATATTCCTGTCCACAAGGAACATCATCGGTTCCTAAGGTTCGCATTCCTGGACAAGCATTACCAGTTCGTGGCGCTTCCTTTCGGATTAGCCACTGTTCCAAGGATTTTCACAAAGGTACTAGGGTCCCTTCTGGCGGTGCTAAGACCAAGGGGCATTGCTGTAGTACCTTACTTGGACGACATTCTGATTCAAGCGTCGTCCCTTCCTCAAGCAGAGGCTCACACGGACATAGTCCTGGCCTTTCTCGGATCTCACGGATGGTAAGTGAACGTGGAAAAGAGTTCTCTATCTCCGTTGACAAGAGTTCCCTTCTTGGGAACAATAATAGACTCCTTAGAAATGAGGATTTTTCTGACAGAGACCAGAAAAACAAAACTTCTAAACTCTTGTCGGATACTTCCTTCCGTTCCTCTTCCTTCCATAGCGC
Organism: Bombina bombina; assembly: GCF_027579735.1. NCBI lineage: Eukaryota > Metazoa > Chordata > Amphibia > Anura > Bombinatoridae > Bombina > Bombina bombina. Next base: position 365,326,055 of record NC_069505.1, on the reverse strand, counting down.
AGTGCATGGAAGTGATAGGTTTGATGGTAGCGGCAATGGACATAGTTCCTTTTGCGCGCATTCATCTAAGACCATTTCAATTGTGTATGCTCAGTCAGTGGAATGGGGACTATACAGACTTGTCTCCGAAGATACAAGTAAATCAGAGGACCAGAGACTCACTCCGTTGGTGGCTGTCCCTGGACAACCTGTCGCAAGGGGTGACCTCCCGCAGACCAGAGTGGGTCATTGTCACGACCGACGCCAGTCTGATGGGCTGGGGCGCGGTCTGGGGATCCCTGAAAGCTCAGGGTCTTTGGTCTCGGGAAGAATCTCTTCTACCGATAAATATTCTGGAACTGAGAGCGATATTCAATGCTCTCAAGGCTTGGCCTCAGCTAGCGAGGGCCAATTTCATACGGTTTCAATCAGACAACATGACGACTGTTGCGTACATCAACCATCAGGGGGGAACAAGGAGTTCCCTGGCGATGGAAGAAGTGACCAAAATCATTCAATGGGCGGAGACTCGCTCCTGCCACCTGTCTGCAATCCACATCCCAGGAGTGGAAACTTGGGAAGCGGATTTTCTGATTCGTCAGACATTGCATCCGGGGGTGTGGGAACTCCATCCGGAAATCTTTGCCCAAATCACTCAACTGTGGGGCATTCCAGACATGGATCTGATGGCCTCTCGTCAGAACTTCAAGGTTCCTTGCTACGGGTCCAGATCCAGGGATCCCAAGGCGACTCTAGTAGATGCACTAGTAGCACCTTGGACCTTCAACCTAGCTTATGTATTCCCGCCGTTTCCTCTCATCCCCAGGCTGGTAGCCAGGATCAATCAGGAGAGGGCGTAGGTGATCTTGATAGCTCCTGCGTAACCACGCAGGACTTGGTAGGCAGATCTGGTGAATATGTCATCGGCTCCACCATGGAAGCTACCTTTGAGACGAGACCTTCTTGTTCAAGGTCCGTTCGAACATCCGAATCTGGTCCTACTCCAGCTGACTGCTTGGAGATTGAACGCTTGATCTTATCAAAGCGAGGGTTCTCAGATTCTGTTATTGATACTCTTGTTCAGGCCAGAAAGCCTGTAACTAGAAAAATTTACCACAAAATATGGAAAAAATATATCTGTTGGTGTGAATCTAAAGGATTCCCTTGGGACAAGGTAAAGATTCCTAGGATTCTATCCTTTCTTCAAGAAGGATTGGAGAAAGGATTATCTGCAAGTTCCTTGAAGGGACAGATTTCTGCCTTGTCTGTGTTACTTCACAAAGAGCTGGCAGCTGTGCCAGATGTTCAAGCCTTTGTTCAGGCTCTGGTTAGAATCAAGCCTGTTTACAAACCTTTGACTCCTCCTTGGAGTCTCAACTTAGTTCTTTCAGTTCTTCAGGGGGTTCCGTTTGAACCCTTACATTCCGTTGATATTAAGTTATTATCTTGGAAAGTTTTGTTTTTGGCTGCAATTTCTTCCGCTAGAAGAGTTTCAGAATTATCTGCTCTGCAGTGTTCTCCTCCTTATCTGGTGTTCCATGCAGATAAGGTGGTTTTTACGTACTAAACCTGGTTTTCTTCCAAAAGTTGTTTCTAACAAAAACATTAACCAGGAGATAGTCGTGCCTTCTTTGTGTCCGAAACCAGTTTCGAAGAAGGAACGTTTGTTGCACAATTTGGATGTTGTTCGCGCTCTAAAATTCTATTTAGATGCTACAAAGGATTTTAGACAAACATCTTCCTTGTTTGTTGTTTATTCTGGTAACAGGAGAGGTCAAAAAGCAACTTCTACCTCTCTCTCTTTTTGGATTAAAAGCATCATCAGATTGGCTTACGAGACTGCCGGACGGCAGCCTCCTGAAAGAATCACAGCTCATTCCACTAGGGCTGTGGCTTCCACATGGGCCTTCAAGAACGAGGCTTCTGTTGATCAGATATGTAGGGCAGCGACTTGGTCTTCACTGCACACTTTTACCAAATTTTACAAGTTTGATACTTTTGCTTCTTCTGAGGCTATTTTTTGGGAGAAAGGTTTTGCAAGCCGTGGTGCCTTCCATTTAGGTGACCTGATTTGCTCCCTCCCTTCATCCGTGTCCTAAAGCTTTGGTATTGGTTCCCACAAGTAAGGATGACGCCGTGGACCGGACACACCTATGTTGGAGAAAACAGAATTTATGTTTACCTGATAAATTACTTTCTCCAACGGTGTGTCCGGTCCACGGCCCGCCCTGGTTTTTTAATCAGGTCTGATAATTTATTTTCTTTAACTACAGTCACCACGGTATCATATGGTTTCTCCTATGCAAATATTCCTCCTTAACGTCGGTCGAATGACTGGGGTAGGCGGAGCCTAGGAGGGATCATGTGACCAGCTTTGCTGGGCTCTTTGCCATTTCCTGTTGGGGAAGAGAATATCCCACAAGTAAGGATGACGCCGTGGACCGGACACACCGTTGGAGAAAGTAATTTATCAGGTAAACATAAATTCTGTTTTTTATTTGCTCACTTACCATTTCTTCATCTGAAGTGTCACAGATGGACAGCTTTAAATATGCAAGACTCTTTCCAGGGCTTAAATACATAGGGCTAGATTATGAGTGGAGCGCAATATCGTGCTTACGCGAGCGAGATATTTCAAACAAGGTAATTGCATTCTAGACAATATACATTTAGGCAAATTTATTGTTTGTTTTTAACAAAATCTAATTTTTTTTTTTAGATTTCTAACAATTTTTTTAAACAAAATCATCTTAAGCTCTTTTTTTCCCCTATGTAATGTAATAGAATGCATACAACTGAACTGTGAGTGTCTTTGCAGTTTAATACATATAGTGTCATGTTTCAGTGTTTAAAGAAATATTTTTCTTTCTGCACCATTCACTGATTCAGATCCTTGAATTTCATTATAAGGTCTGTGAAAGCACAATGTAGCTTAGCTGTAGTTGAATAGTTATTTATGCTGTGCTTAGGCAGCTTGAGAGAAGATTGTGACGTCTCTGTGTTCAAAAATATACCATTCATGAAACAAGCTCTCAGCTTAGTGGCGCAGTATCTGTATTAGGATGAAGTCATGCACTGCAGGTCACATAGCTGTAAATGACATGGAATACTGTATGATATTTGCTGTTTTAAACAGGAATGTTCTCTGAAAGAAGAAATAACTATACACCATGCATTGTGAAATATACTGGAAACAAATTTATTTGCATGTTGTTTTCAGCTTTTCCTTTTAAACAATGATGCAGGGTATGCGCCTAACATAAAATGTTTAAAACCTATGTTATGTCTCTACTTGCAGACGACATTTTATTCTCCACTACAAACTCAGAAATATCAATACCCACACTAATGCAGGAATTAAAAACTTTTAAACTAATCTCAAATTGCACAATAAATATATCCAAATTGGAAGTTTTAAATATTAACCTGGATAATACCACACTAGGCAAAGTTAAAAAATTAACACAATTTACGTAGTGCCCCCACTCCCTACATTATCTAGGAATAGAAATAACAATTTCAATGGAAAACACTTTCATAACTAACTTTCTTCCCATCCAAAAAATTATTATAAGCGATCTATTATAATGGCTTTCTAAAAAGTTATCATGGTTAGGCAAAATAAATGTGCTCAAAATAAATATTTTCCCAAGACTCCTGTATATACTACAAGCCTTACCAATCCCACTACCTAAAAATGATATTCCAAGCCTACAAAATGCTTTCAGTGACTTTGTCTGGCATAGATGCCCTCCCAGAATATATAAAAAAATCATGCATACTCCTAAACTCCAACACCCAAGATTACCAAATATTGCCAAGCCATATTCTTACAAAGGATTGTCGACTGGTGCACACATTACCAACATAAACTGTGGCTACAACTTGAACACTCAATTTCAAATACACCACATTTAGGTAAACTGTTGGAATCTAGAGACATCAACGATCTTGTCGCTCATAACGGAAAAATATAAAACATGGGAAGCTATTGTAGACACACACCCTAATATATCCTCAAAACCTTCCCCTTTAACCTCACTAATCAATAATGGACAATTCACAATAAGATCACATACTAAGAGATGCTCCAAATACCTTCTATTGAGACATCCCAGTACATTTTATAATATCTATTGAAAAATGATTCCTGCTTTCGCAATTGGTTTACGTACACTTGTGTCCATCATTTCATTACACACCATAAGCATTCTAGAAATATGGTTTGAAAACCTTTGTGTTAGACCCCCTCCATTATCACACACCCTTTCAACAATATACAAAATACTGACATTTAATCCACCGGGATATATACCCGCCTTCCTAGAAAAATGGGAAGAATAACTAGGTATAATAATATTGCCACAAACTAGCGTATCTATTTTCCAAAATGCCACAAAAACTTCAATTTCTCTCTCAATACAAGAATTCAATATTAAAATTCTACATAGATGGTGGACACGGACATGGTAATATGGCCCATACCAGACTGCAATCCAGAATTTCTGTAGAACCATCATAGAAAAAAAAGAAAACATATTAGACATTTAATTCCCCCTAGACCCTTTAATTTGGCTCTTAAATAAACCTCCTAAAATCAAAACCAAACATTACCTCAAATTATTTTACATAATGACTAACAGCACCAAATACCTTCTAGCTAGGAACTAGAAAAGTAAGGAAGTCCCATCGCTAACAATGTGGACACAGAGTTTCAGAATTTCTAGAAATAGAAGAATATTACTATATTAAAAATGCTAACATAGATATACTGTATTTGTAGAAATAATTAATTTGTGGGAACAATACCATAAGAAATAAATACTCACACATAAATAGTTAAAATAGATCCGTTTAATGATCATTAATTAATATGCATTAAAACAAACCACTCAAATTGTATCTAGATATATACATTAAATGCATAGGATTAGCTGGTTTTACATTATAAAATTAGACGAGCCGTCAATCAAACTACATATTCAATGCAGTAAATATTCTAGTCAGACTTAAGCAGTAATTTCATTCTCTTATTTTCTCTTATTTTCTTAAACCTTCATAAAGGCTCATAGAAGTGTAAACATTAACTTGTAAGAAGGTTTTCTTCCTCTATTTTCTCTTACTGAAAGATTTAATTGTAAATCATTATCAATGGTTATATATTGCTCATGGGAAGCTGCGCCTTCCACATTGTAATTTGATTTAAATTGAATAAAATCGGTTGGAAAAAAAAATATGTTTAAATGTTGCTGGTTTAGGATGTCCTATAAACTAGTTTGCGATCAGAGAAGGCTGCAACTCTTTGCTAAAGCAGAGACTGTGACAGTAATACTTCCAAAATTGTGCATCTTAAGCCCAGAACGACAGCCAAGAACTCCGCCAGCCAGTAAACAGTAAAAGCTGCAGAAGGAGAAAGTGATTCTAGTGGGTTACCCCAAGCATCAGACAAGACCATGGTTGGAGTAGAAGAAGAACTGCTTTATTGAAACAATATGCTGCCTTTTATACAGGATAAAATCTGATAAAGACCTTAATCCTATTAACACACAGTGCCCGGCCCAAACAGTCTGGTTGCCACCATCCGGTCCCCATAATCAGTAATAACCCATAATATAATTTCACTGGTTTGGGGGGATCCCAAGCAAGCAGAGTCAATCCCAGGGTACCATTGGATACCTCTGGGTCCCCTGATTATACAGTCCAAAAAGCGCTCTGATCCATGGTTAGGGGCCAGAGCGACACTGATGCAAAGGACCTAAGTGCACTCCATAATGTAACAGGGTAGGAGTTCCGTAGCCGTGATTACAAAATTGAGCTCCTTCTCAATAAATTCCCCAGTCCATACCCCACCAAGGGTCCAACCTAACCCCAAAATAGCGCTCAGATAGGGCTTTGGACTCCACAGCGCCATCGTTCAAAATTAGCGACTGTTCTGCAAGTCTCAGCCACAGCACAGTCCCATGGAATCGTGACTGAGACATAACCGAGCACAAGGACAGGAGGAAGAGGTAGTTTGGGTAATCCAGCAAACAAGGTAGTAATTAACTATTTTGGAAAGGATGGGGCAAAACAACGCAGAATAAGTCTGATGTGAGTCTCTGCAGTCCTATTCTCGTGACAGAGACCCTTAATTTTAACAGAATGTCTCCTTTCCTCAAGTGGGATTTTATGTCAATTAGAGCCTAAATGCCTGTGGAATAGGACTGTGTTATAAATTGCAGCTTATCAGGAAAATCTTGAAAAACCTGCTGTATTATCTGTGCCATGTTTGTTGTCTGTTCAAGTAGGGCTGTTAAAACTGGTACCACCTCAGCAAGCTCCAATGTAAGGCCCTGACATACTATAACGCTCTACAGAGCGGGTTCTGGGGTAAGAAGCATATGTGAGGTGGGGGCAGGCATAGGACTGTCTTGAATGCTTAAAGGGACCAGCGGTATGTGCTTCATTATGAAATTACTTCTTTTAGGCATGGTTTAGTAACAGCCAAGCAAGTATTTATTGTACTGAAACTGGAGACTTGGAGACTGGAAACAAAATAGGCAAGCAGGTGCACCCTCATCAGAACTGAAGTCTGAGGTAATGCTAACGATAGGGCCAGGAGTGCCTTCTGTAAGGCCAGGAATAAAGTACCAACTCAGGCTATAGACAGGAATGACCACTGGAGGTTGAGACAGGAATGCCCATTGGAGGCCGAGACAGGTGTTTCCCACTCTAATTACCACCACATTGTTCATAGGGCCTCTTTTGGCGAGTCTGGACAGCAATCACTTAATATGCAATTTTCTGGGCTGGGTTCCTCTGAGGGCAAAGGGAGTTCGGTCTTCTAGTAAAATGAGTTTCCCTTCTAAACATTTTGGAACTCTGGACAATCTTCAAGTCTCTTCAGAGTTGTCCCAGTTGGAGAATGTCACAGCTGTAGCTTACATCATTCAGTGGAGATCTCAGAGTTTGGTGGTGATAGAAGAGGCGTCTTGCTTCATCAGGTGGGTAAAACACCACTGGTCTTTGATATTGGCTACTCAAATCCAGAGCATCAACAGTTGGGAGACAATCTCAGTCACCAGCACCTTTATCCAGTATAGTGTTCTCTGCATCAGACCAGATTGTGTGATGTTGATATTGCCGGGGATAACTAGTGAAAAAAAAGTGCATGAAATGTAACAAAATAAAATATCAAATTGTTTCAAATATTCCTCATTCATACAAATGCTTTAATGAAATATAGTAACAAACAAGCACACGACATACAGTACATGCTACTACTATTTGAAACATTTTGATATTTTATTTTGTTACATTACATGCACTTTTTTCACTAGTTACTTAGGTGCAGCAATCATTTTTGCACATTGTTCTTTATGTGCTTTCCTAGTGATTATGTTTTTGCTAGTCACCTTATAACAGGTAGTTGCTAAATATATATATATTGCTAAATTTATAACTGCCTGTTATTTTGATCATCATAAAGTGCATAAACCCACACCCCTTTTTACTCTAATTGCTGGGGATAAGTCTCATGGCTTCTCAGTTAAATTACAAGGTTCCCTGTTATTGTGCCAGGTCTCAAGATCCTTAGGTGGATCAAGTAGATAAAGTAGATGCCTTAGAGGTACCATGGTCATATAGTCTGATATACATCTTTCTTTCATTTGTGATGTTATCCAGAGTGATAGCCAGATTGTGTGCACTCCACTGTGCCTGAGATGTTGGCGGCTATGCCACCTCCAAGTAAGTGCAAGAGAGCCTCTCACAAACACTATTCAACAGATTTACCAAGTACTTCAGATTCTCTTAATTTAAGAACTGCTTACTTGCAAGTCTCAGATACTAACTTATAAGATTCTTCTGAGGGTGAACTACTTTCTCAAGATCAGAAATCAGTCTCAGGTCAAGACGTTGAGTACTCCTCCTTTATGTTTAACATTGAGAAATCCTCTAAAGGAGGTATAAAGTATCTTAGGGGTTCTTTTTTAGCCTTCAGAAGAAAAACCCATTAAGCAATTGTATGTGATATTCAAACCCTTGATTCAAACTCCAGAGGTTTTTCTGGATCCTGAGATAATTACTGAAATCAAACCTAAGGAATGGTCCAGGCATAGTAATTCTTTTAATTCTTATTCTGCTTTTAAAATAGTCCTCTTTGCCTTTGGCTAGTATGGAGCTTTGGGAGACAATTCTAAATATGGAATTATCCCTTTAGAAGATAGTACCTCTTTAAAAGACCCTCTTGACAGGAAATTATAGTTCTTCCAAAGAAAGGCCTTTCTTCAAATAGTTATTTTTTTTAATTTAAACTAGAAGTCTGTATTGGTTTTGTGACAGCATCCATTACCCTTTGGTGTGACATTTTATCTGTACAGCTCTCAGATAATTATGTTGATGTTCATTTTCAATCTCGTTTGAAACATGTGTGTTCGGTAATCGCTTTTATCTGTGATGCTAGTGTTAATATTATCAAATTGAATGCCAAGAACATGTCATTGTCAATCTTGACAAGGGGGGCCTTGTGGCTAAAATCGTATACAAATCTAGACTTCTAACTCTTCCCTTTTAAAGGAAAGATTTTATTTAGATTCTATAATTTCCACTGTTATTAGAGGTAAAGAAGGTTTTTTTCCCCCTCAAGATAAAGAGTAAAATGGAAAGAATACATCATGAAATTATTTTTGTTCCTTTAGTCAATCAAGGAATCAATGACGCTCATCCTCTAATCAGAAACAAGACTCTTCCAGACCTTCCTGGAACAAGTCTTAACAGTCCAAAAAGTATTTATCCACTTCTAAATCAGCATGTAGGTTTGGCTCCTGATACAGATTCAATTCTGGTAGGGGGTAGATTACACCTTTTTCAGAAAGCCTGGTCTCAAACTGTACAGAATCCTAATCCTAAACTGTACTAAACATAGTTTCTCAAGCGTGCAGGCTTGGTTTCAGATCAAGGCCTCCTAGAGGAAAGTTTTGTCTATCCCATTTTCCAAAAAAACAAAACACTGAAAGCTCAAGCCTTTTTACATTGCATACAGGAACTGGAATTAATGGAAGTAATAGTTCCAGTTCTAATTCCAGATCATATCTGTATTTTTCCCCCCAATTTGTTCATAGTTCCCAAGAAAGAGGAAACGTTCAGCCCAATTCTGGATCTGAAGACTTTAAACAAATTTCTGAGTAGCAACCTTCAAAATGGAAACAATTTGAACGTTCACCCTCCTTGTTCAACAGGGAAAGTTTATGTCCATAATGAATAAACTGATGATGATCATTGTGGACAGGAATATGATTGCATACATTCATATTCCTGTCCACAATGAACATCATCAGTTCATTAATTTTGTCATTCAGGACAAACATTTTCAGTTTGTTGCCCTTCAATTTGGTTTGGCTACTGTCCTCATAATTTTGATGGAAGTTCTAGGAATGCTCTTATCCATAATTCAAGCCCAAGGTATTTTGGTGACTTCTTACCTGGACGATATCTTGGTACAGGCTTCATTTTTACCTTTAGCATTACCTCATACCAACAAATGTTTGTTGTTTTTTCACAATCATGGCTGGAGAATCAATGTTCCAAAAAGCTCTCTACCTCCTCAGACCAGGGTCTCCTTTCTAAGAGTCATTCTAAATTCCATGACAATGAGACCTCCTTGACAGATCAAAGAATTACAAAATTACAGTCAACATGTGTCAAACCTCAGTCTATATCAAACTGTTGCTTTATGGATGGATGTTTTATGGCTGATGATTGCAATCCCCTTTGCTTGGTTTCATATGTGACCTCTTCGGTTATGCATGCTACGTCAGTGGTGCAAGGATTATACTCTGCCTTCTCAAATGATCCTTTTGGATCCAACTACAAGACATTCTATATCTTGGTGAATAGAGAGCCAATCCATTCCTCTGGGAGCATCTTTTGTCCGTTCATCTTGGAAAATAATAATGACAGATGTGAGTTTCTTGGATTGGGGTTTTGGGGTCTAGGAGAGCACATTCAGTTTGGTCTCCTCAGGAGGCAAGGTTACCAATAAACATATTTAAACTCCATGCTATCTTCAGGGTTATTCTGAGAAAGGAGACATTTCTTCTCTTCAAGACAGACAATGTCACAGTGCATTAACCACCAAGGGAGAACTCACAGTTCTTTAGCAATGATAGAAGTTTCTTGTATCTTGTCTTGGGCAGAAAATAATTTTTGCACAATATCTGCCCTAGGGGTGAAAAATTAGGTAGCAGATTATCTGAGTCCAGGGGAATGGTCTCTACATCTGGAAATGTTCAATCCGATAGTAGAATAATGGGGTCTTCCAAAGATAGACCTAATGGCTTCTCATTTGAACAACAAACCAGAGATAATATCCAGAGTTCATCAAGCGGAATCAGTCGTTGCTCTAGCAACTGCTTGGTCTTTTCAACTAGCTTAAATTTCTTCTCTGACAGTTATTCTACCCAGGGTAATATCTTGGATCAAAAAATTTTGTAAGTCTGCCAAATAGTATTTATTTTCCTCTTTAGTGTTGTGACAACTAAATATGACCTTGAGAAAAAAACACAGCCGCAGAGCCTTTCCTTCCCCAGCTACCACAGGACCCACAAGAACATCAGTTGCTGGCAGTCTGTTTTGATTGTTTGGCTCACAACCCTCCCCATTGTTAAACAATCATTATTTGTAACTGAGCCACTTACAAAAAAGTAGCAGTACCACAAGTATTGCTATGCATATTGCATAATGCTACTGTGACCAAACCACCGGATGTGTTTGTCCATAGCTTTCTACAGTTCCTTCACAGCTCTGAGCCTCTGAGCAGCTCTGCAATAAGTTAAACATGCCATTTGACCCGCCCCCACAAGAATGCTGGTTGGCTAGAAAACATCACAGGCTTCCACTGACAGGCTGAGAGAAACTGTCAATCTATTCTGCTGCTCTATCCTGGTTTGCATTCATTGGATAATAGAGAACAAAAAGCCGCAGCAGCACCGGATATTGTAAATAAGTTTATTGTGGTTAAAACATGGAAAAATGGCTATAGCAAAGTAACAGCCATCAATCAGGAGCAAAAGTGTGTTTGTGGGTATCCCTGTTATCCGCCGACGCATTTTGGCATTCTGCCGTAATTGTAGCACAGATTGTACCAAGTGGAAGCAGCCAGCCATTGGACATGCTCCCTCAGTAGCACGCCATCAAGTAGAAGGGTTTGGCAGTGGAGAGTTGCTGAAAGAGGGGAAGGATCGCTTCAACAAAAATCTGTGTAAACACAGTGAATGCCTAGGTGGCTTGGAGGCGGCTCCCTTAGGACTGGCACAGGGACTCCACACCAAACTGTAAGTGAGGGTAATATTATTTGCAGAATTACACACTCATTGTCATCTGTACTGAACATAACACAGGTGGTGTGACGGCCGGCTAAGGCTTCATTTGTATACAATATTGCTGTTTTATTTTTGTATTGCTGTTGGTTTATCGAGCAGCAACAACTTGAACTTTGGATAGTAGGTGCTGCAGAACTCTATCATTCATTGGATAATGCCTGCATGCATTATAAAAACAGCATCCACCAACCGAAAACGAAAAATGAAAATTTTAAATGAAAATAATTATTTTATTTTTGTTTGTTTTTTTTGGCCATTTTAGTTTTTGGTAATGCAAAGAATATAAGGAAAATGCAATTTTTGTTGTTTTCTTTGATGCTTCTTAAAACTAATTCACGTGTCTGTTGATAAATGAAAATACATTTTTTTATCTAGTTTAATATACTAGTATTGTACATCATATAAAATTAAAATACTTTGCTTTTTATGTCTATTTTAGCAACTTATATAATTTTGGAAAAGTCTTGAAAAATAATGTAAGAGCTTCCCAGTGAACAAACTGAATCTTTAGGGATTATAAATATTTTATTGTTAAGAGCGAAAACATGGTAACATTTTAGCCTGAGATAGCAAAATATTTTATGAGCAAAAAATGTTTAAATAAAAGCACAAAAATATATTTTTAAGTGACACATAAAATGTAATTGTTTAGTGTGCATATCATACAAATATTAAACACTTTAGAACATTTAAAGATAACACTTAGATAACGTTATATGCTTTTCTGTTGCTAATGCAAAATTATCCCAAGGGGTACATCACCTGCTTGACAAAGTGCCAAAAGTATGACATTCTACCTGCTGGCCAAAAAGAGGGTAATCCACTTAAATATTGCAATAAAGAAAAGAGTCACACTCAACTGAGATTAAACAAAATTTACAAAATATATTCTTGTTCACTGAGTGCTCACATGGTGCAGTCTATTTTAGACTTTCATGGGGGGGGGGTTACATTTATATATACATCTGTCCATGTCCTGATAACAGTCCAGGCCCAATTTGTTTTCCTCTAAACCAGTGAAAATAAACCAATAACATACTCTATGTAATAAATCCTAAACAGCTGACCTGGATTGTCCACACAACAATTAAAATTGACAACCTGGCCCAGATACTCCCATTGCCTAAATCACTACAGAAATAGGTTTTCTTTGTCTACTGTATATTATACATGTATAGATCCTATTTTACAAATAATATATGCATCTATATAAATGTATGTTCTAGAAAACTGCTGCAAGACCAATAGCTTCTCTTAGGTGTATGATGACATGCTTGCCTTTCACACACAAAACATTCCTAAGCTCTAGGTCTTTCCTCAAAAGGGCATCCTGGCAGCTTGACATTTAGAGTGAGCCACCGGGGAGAGTGGCAGTCATGACAGCATTATTGCACCTCATCATACATCAACTAAAATACTGTGCAACCCAGTAGACACATCAAATCAGAAATAAAAGAAAAACTCTTGGACCTGCAAGGCTGTACCCACATCAGACCTCATTTTAGATACTTGAAACTACAACCATATAATTACTTTTCACAAGACCACTGGACCTGCAGCCTCACAAACACACACCAGAACTCAAATCACACCCCTGGGCTTGCAAGCCCATAACCAAAGCAAAACTCATATTAGGCCTTTATCTCTGCAACCCATCTGTCTGAACTATTCCCACATCAGCCAGTTGAATATTTCACATTCCAATGATCTTCACATAGCAGAATATGTTCTATATATTCATAAATACATATATATATATATATATATATATATATATATATATATATATATATAATGGTATTTTTGTACAATATATATACCTAGATATACATGATTTTATAAAGATATATATATATATATATATATATATATATATATATATATATATATATATATATATAGGACTATCTATTTATAAATACTTAGAACATATTCTGCAGAATTTGTTGACGCTTTATACATAAATAATAATAATAATGATGTTAAATATGTACAGTAAATACACAGTATAACCATCAGCATGGTTTTACTTCAGGGAGATCATGTCAGACTAATCTAATTGACTTCTTTGATTATGTAACAAAAGTATTAGACAAGGGAGGAGCAGTTGATGTAGCATATCTAGATTTCAGCAAAGCATTTGACACCGTCCCACACAATAAACTTATTCACAAACTATATCTCCTTGGTCTAGATTCAAAAATTGTAAACTGGGTGGAATGCTGGCTTAAGGACAGAAAACAAAGTGTCTTAGTAAATGGAGTTCATTCAGCAGAGGGGGCTGTTACTAGTGGTGTTCCTCAGGGGTCAGTTTAACATATTTATCTGCGATATCAGCAAAGGGCTACAGGGGAAAGTATGTCTCTTTGCAGATGATACAAAAATTTGCAACAGAGTGGATGTCCCAGGGGGGGTAGACAAAATGAGAAGTGATATACAACAATTGGAGGATTGGACAAACGACTGGGATCTAAAGTTTAACACAGCAAAGTGTAAAATAATGCATTTAGGGAAGAAAAATCCAAATGTTAATTACAGACTCAATGACACTTTACTGACTGTTACAGACGAGGAACAGGACTTGGGAATTATTATTTCAGATGATTTAAAACTTAGTAAACAATGTAGTAATGCAGCGAGTAAGGCTAGCAGAATGCTTGGATGTATTGGTAGAGGTATTTGCAGCAGAAATAGTAAGGTTCTTATGCCACTTTATAGATCATAAGTTAGGCCTCATCTTGAGTATTGTGTGCAGTTCTGGAGGCCATATCTTCAGAAGGATATTAACAAACTTGAATCTGTGCAAAGGAGGGCTACCAAAATGGTACATGATCTAAAAAATAAAACTTACCAGGATAGGCTCAATGACCTAAATATGTATAGCTTAGAGGAGAGAAGGGAAATAGGTGATATGATAGCAACTTTCAAGTACATTAAAGGGTTTAGTAAAACTGAGGCTATGGGTATTTTACATAAAATGGAAAATTCAAGAACAAGGGGTCATGAGCTCAAGCTAAAGTGTAGTAGATTCAGGAGTAATTTGAGGAAGCACTTCTTTACAGAAAGAGTGATTGATTTATGGAATAAACTTCCTCAAGAGGTAGTAGCAACAAACACTGTGGGGGACTTTAAAAATGCATGGGACAAGCATAGGGCTATCCTTCAAACTAGATACGTTTATACTATTAGGTAAGGTCGGGCAGACTTGTTGGGCCTATGGCTCTTATCTGCCGTCAATATCTATGTTTCTATGTAACACTTTATTAAATATGAAATTGCATAAATATGCTTTTACATGTTTTACCCAATATGTCTATACCTATGTATTTATGTGTTTCTATGTATATATGTGTCTTGTAACTACATATATACACATATACATACATACAGTATGTACACACACACACATATATATATATATATATATATATATATATATATATATACTATATATATATACTGTATATATATATATATATATATATATATATATATATATATATATATATAGTTAAAGCCCTTTGCCTGCCTTTTTTTTTTGTAACACCTGAGACTTCATATCTTTGAGCCCTTATAACTTTTTTTGTGAATTTTTTTTTTTTAATAATTGTTATTAGATGGTGTTGTTATGAGTATAACTATACTTTGTTATGTATTGATGTGTTTTGTGACACTTTTTTGTTTTGCGAAACAGTTAACCAGAGCTCTGAGGACGTGGTAATCATTCTAGCGTTATTTTCAAGTGGTAAATCCAATTCACGCGAACACCCGAGATAAACCCCTTTTCACACGTGCGTTACTGTTAACATGCCACTCGTATTCTAGCCCTATATGTCAATGAGCATTCTGTGATTGCTATGAAGTGTTATATTGGGGAAAAGTGAATGAACAGTTTCTGCCATTGGGAGTATAGTGCGAAAAATGGAAAAGCTTTAGGGGTCAATTTATTATTGGCCAAATTGGGCCAATTCACCCTGTTTCCCTGTGAGCCTTTAGGCTCGCAAGAAACAGGAATTAAGAAGCAGCGGTCTATAGACTGCTCCTCCTTAACTGATACGCCACCTCTGAGGTTGCGTATAGCAAATTGCCCAATCACATACAATCAGCTGATTGACACCCTCTGCTAGTGGCCGATTGGCTGAAAATCTGAGGGGGGCGGAATTGTAGAAGCAGTTCACTAGCGTATGCTGTCCGCATTCAGCGATGTCTGGTGGACATGATACGCCACAGCGTATCATGTCCACCCGACTTTAATAAATTGACCCCTTTTTGTGTGACAATGCAGACAAGCATCCATGAAAGTGTAGAACCTTTGGGTATCCACATAATGATCAGTGGAGCCCTGTTTCATATACTGTATATGTATTGTTTGTAAGTTCTCTGTTTACTGGGAATTTAGTCATGTGTATGCCAACAAGCTTTTTAGAAGAAAAAAAAACACTTGGAAGCTCATGAAATGCAAAGCTGGAAGAAATAATTATCCATCTTTGGCAAATTTTCGGTAGCATATATTTAGCTTCCTTCTAGGTCTCATGATTCGTTTCAAGGAATTGTGTCACATATGCTTTTTCTCTAATATAAAATAAGGATTCTCTGTTTATTAATACCATGTGATATACTTTTTAATGATGCATGTACCGTGTCCCCTTTTTTATCTTTCTATTTTTGCTTTCATTAAAGCATACTTGTCAGAACCACAGATCTTCTTCTGATATTTTCTGTCTCTCTAATAGATGTTATCACTTACACAGGTTGCAAGATATTGGTTTCTTTTGTGCTCCACATTTCTTTACTTTTTTTTCTGAGCATTTTCCACTGTGTAAAAAGTGTCATTTTAAGAACACATTGTGTAGTGTGTCCTGCATCATTTTAGGGACACAAATTCATTGTCATACTTCCTTTTAAAGGTAGCATCATTGTTGTGTAGTTGTCTTGGCTCTGTCCCAGCACTAGCTCACTACTTGACTTCTGACATTGCTTTTAGCTATCAGCTTGGTACTTTGCTTTTGGCCTCTGCATCTGTTATCTGCACCGGTTACCAGTCTTTAGGATCATGACAATGTGTTGGTACTTTCAGAAATTGAGTCAGGCTACACATGGTGCCAGATCTTAATTCCTTTATTTATTTACTTATTTATTTATTTAAAGGGACACTGAACCCAATTTTTTTCTTTCGTGATTCAGTATGAAATTGTAAGCAACTTTCTAATTTACTCCTATTATCAATTTTCTTCATTCTCTTGGTATCTTTATTTGAAATGCAAGAATGTAAGTTTAGATGCCGGACCATTTTTGGTGAACAACCTGGGTTGTTCTTGCTGATTGGTGGATAAATTCATCCACCAATAAAAAAAGTGCTGTCCCGAGTAGTGAACCAACAAAAAAGCTTAGATGCCTTCTTTTTCAAATAAAGATATCAAGAGAACAAATAAAAAATAATAGGAGTAAATTTGAAAGTTGCTTCAAATGTTATACTGTATCTGACTAAAAAATCTGGGTTCAGTTTTTCTTTTTTTCTCAGTGTATATATATTATCAGTTTTGTTTTTTAATCATCATTTGCTTCTAAGTAAAGCTGTGGTATTACTTCAAAGGTATATATCTTATTCATAAAGTCCAACTTGCTGCCTCAGGGAACATCATACTCATAGAAGTTAGGCAAAACAATGTGCAAATAGCTTCACTCTATCAGTGTAAGGCAGAAGCAGCAAGGGACAGTTAATTCCTGGTTAAAACGTGTTAAAATGAGAACTATGACTTTTTAGAGCACTGGGCTGACTTTTCAGTTGGGTAGAATTTGTACAGTAAAGATGGATTGCCCCTATATAACATGGGTGCAGTTGTGTTGGGGGAGAGGGTTGTAAGCATGTTTACATAATCTTTTAGACTAGGGAATGGGGAAGGTGAGTCCAGACATAACATAACTGACAGATTAGTCTGTGTATATAATACATCTGGAATATCTCAAAGCATGAATGACAGGGTATGTTTAGGAAATGCCACATTAGAAAGTTTGGAGGGGGAGAGCATTAGAGGGATATGAAAGTCAAAATTAAACTTGCATGATTCAGATAGAGCATGTCATTTTAAGACCCTTTTAAATTCACTTCTATTTTCAAATGTTCTTTGTTCTCTTAGTATCCCTTGTTGAAAAAGAATATGCTTATATCCTACACTAGTAGGAGCTAGCTGCTGCCTGCACACATTTGTCTCTTGTTACTGGCTAACTAGATGTGTTCAGCTAGCTGTCAGTAGTGCAATGCTGTTCCTTCAGCAAAGTTTATCCAGATAATGAAGCAAATTTGATAATAGTAAGTAAATTGGAAAGTTGTTTAAAATTGTATGTTCTATCCAAATTATGAAATACAAATTTGGGTTTTCCTGTCCTTTTAAGTAGCAACAGAAAGCACAGGGAAATTAAATTTATGACAGCAAATACAAGAAGCATGACCGGTAAATTGGGAGACCTGCACTTTTAGCAGTAGAGGAAGAATATGATATTATGAGCTAACAGAAACTTGGTGGGATGATTCAAATTACTGGACAGTTAACTTAGAGGCTTATACTTTATTTAGATGGGACAGGAGTAATAAAAATTGAGGAACATTTTGTATATATACATTATATATGTATCTGACCTTAAGCCTATAATAATGGAATATACTTATGGTGATACTGTTGATAATGACTATGAGTTGAAATAATGGGTTCTGGAAAAAACAGAAATAGTATTTCTCTTGTTAAGTGTATCCAGTCCACGGATCATCCATTACTTGTGGGATATTCTCCTTCCCAACAGGAAGTTGCAAGAGGATCACCCACAGCAGAGCTGCTATATAGCTCCTCCCCTCACTACCATATCCAGTCATTCTCTTGCAACTCTCAACAAAGATGGACGTAGTAAGAGGAGAGTGGTGTATTATAGTTAGTTTTTTAACTTCAATCAAAAGTTTGTTATTTTTAAATGGTACCGGAGTGTACTGTTTCATCTCAGGCAGCATTAGAAGAAGAATCTGCCTGTGGTTTCTATGATCTTAGCAGAAGTAACTAAGATCCACTGCCGTTCTCACATATTCTGAGGAGTGAGGTAACTTCAGAGGGGGAATGGCGTGCAGGTTTTCCTGCAATAAGGTATGTGCAGTTAACATATTTCTAGGGATGGAATTTTCTAGAAAAATGCTGCTGATACCGGATTAATGTAAGTTAAGCCTTAAATGCAGTGATAGCGACTGGTATCAGGCTTATTAACAGAGATACATACTCTTATAAAAGTGTAATATAAAACGTTTGCTGGCATGTTAATCGTTTTTATATATATTTGGTGACAAAACTTATTGGGGCCTAGTTTTTTTCCACATGGCTGGCTTGATTTTTGCCTAGAAACAGTTTCCTGAGGCTTTCCACTGTTGTAATATGAGTGGGAGGGGCCTATTTTAGCGCTTTTCTGCGCAGCTAGAATTACAGACTGAGACCCTCAGCTTCCTTCTGCATGATACAGGACATCTCTGAAGGGCTCAAAAGGCTTCAAAGTCGTGTTTGAGGAGGGTAACAACCACAGTAGACTGTGGCAGTTGTTGTGACTGTGTTTAAAAAACGTTTCTCCAACATTGGTGTGTCCGGTCCACGGCGTCATCCTTACTTGTGGGAATATTCTCTTCCCCAACAGGAAATGGCAAAGAGCACAGCAAAAGCTGCCCATATAGCCCCTCCTCAGGCTCCGCCCCCCAGTCATTCTCTTTGCCGCTCTGAACAAGTAGCATCTCCACGGAGATGGTGAAGAGTATGTGGTGTTTAGTTGTAGTTTTCTACTGTTAAGTGTGATCAGTCCACGGGTCATCATTACTTCTGGGATATTACTCCTCCCCAACAGGAAGTGCAAGAGGATTCACCCAGCAGAGCTGCATATAGCTCCTCCCCTCTACGTCACTCCCAGTCATTCTCTTGCACCCAACGACTAGAGGCAGAGTTTGAAGAAGAATCTACCAGAGTTTTTGTTATGATTTTAGCCGGAGTAGTTAAGATCATATTGCTGTTTCTCGGCCATCTGAGGAGAGGTAAACTTCAGATCAGGGGACAGCGGGCAGATGAATCTGCATAGAGGTATGTAGCAGTTTTTATTTTCTGACAATGGAATTGATGAGAAAATCCTGCCATACCGATATAATGTCATGTATGTATACTTTACACTTCAGTATTCTGGGGAATGGTACTTCACTAGAATTACACTGTAAGAAATACATAAAGCTGTTTAATAACTAGAGATTATGTTTAACGTTTTTGCTGGAATGTAAAATCGTTTTCATTTACTGAGGTACTGAGTGAATAAATGTTTGGGCACTATTTTTCCACTTGGCAGTTGCTTAATCTGTTTTCTGACAGTTTCTGTTCTCCCTCACTGCTGTGTGTGAGGGGGAGGGGCCGTTTTTTGGCGCTTTTACTACACATCAAATATTTCAGTCAGCAACTCATTGTATTCCCTGCATGATCCGGTTCATCTCTACAGAGCTCAGGGGTCTTCAAAACTTATTTTGAGGGAGGTAATTTCTCTCAGCAGAGCTGTGAGAATTATAGTTTGACTGAGATAAAAAACGTTTATTCTGTAATTTGTTTCCTGCTTTCAGAATTTGTTATCTTTGCTAATGGGATTAAACCTTTGCTAAAGTTGTGTTATTTACAAGGATTGAGGCTATAACTGTTTCAATTTATTAATTTTCAACTGTCATAGATCTTCTGTGCTTCTTAAAGGCACAGTACGTTTTAATATTATTCTAATTGAATTGTATTTCCAAGTTACAAGTTTATTTGCTAGTGTGTTAAACATGTCTGATTCAGAGGATGATACCTGTGTCATTTGTTGCAATGGCAAAGTGGAGCCCAATAGAAATTTATGTACTAACTGTATTGATGCTACTTTAAATAAAAGTCAATCTGTACAAATTGAACAAATTTCACCAAACAACGAGGGGAGAGTTATGCCGACTAACTCGCCTCACGTGTCAGTACCTACATCTCCCGCTCAGAGGGAGGTGCGTGATATTGTAGCGCCGAATACATCTGGGCGGCCATTACAAATCACATTACAGGATATGGCTACTGTTATGACTGAGGTTTTGGCTAAATTACCAGAGCTAAGAGGTAAGCGTGATCACTCTGGGGTGAGAACAGAGTGCGCTGATAATATTAGGGCTATGTCAGACACTGCGTCACAGGTGGCAGAACATGAGGACGGAGAGCTTCATTCTGTGGGTGACGGTTCTGATCCAAACAGACTGGATTCAGATATTTCAAATTTTAAATTTAAACTGGAAAACCTCCGTGTATTACTAGGGGAGGTGTTAGCGGCTCTGAATGATTGTAACACAGTTGCAATACCAGAGAAAATGTGTAGGTTGGATAAATATTTTGCGGTACCGACGAGTACTGAGGTTTTTCCTATACCTAAGAGACTTACTGAAATTGTTACTAAGGAGTGGGATAGACCCGGTGTGCCATTCTCACCCCCTCCGATATTTAGAAAAATGTTTCCAATAGACGCCACCACAAGGGACTTATGGCAAACGGTCCCTAAGGTGGAGGGAGCAGTTTCTACCTTAGCTAAGCGTACCACTATCCCGGTGGAGGATAGCTGTGCTTTTTCAGATCCAATGGATAAAAAATTAGAGGGTTACCTTAAGAAAATGTTTGTTCAACAAGGTTTTATATTGCAACCCCTTGCATGCATTGCGCCGATCACGGCTGCAGCGGCATTCTGGATTGAGTCTCTGGAAGAGAACATTGGTTCAGCTACTCTGGACGACATTACGGACAGGCTTAGAGTCCTTAAACTAGCTAATTCATTCATTTCGGAGGCCGTAGTACATCTTACTAAACTTACGGCGAAGAATTCAGGATTCGCCATTCAGGCACGCAGGGCGCTGTGGCTAAAATCCTGGTCAGCTGATGTTACTTCTAAGTCTAAATTGCTTAATATACCTTTCAAAGGGCAGACCTTATTCGGGCCCGGGTTGAAAGAGATTATCGCTGACATTACAGGAGGTAAAGGCCATGCCCTGCCTCAGGACAAAGCCAAAGCCAAGACTAGACAGTCTAATTTTCGTTCCTTTCATAATTTCAAAGCAGGAGCAGCATCAACTTCCTCTGCACCAAAACAGGAAGGAGCTGTTGCTCGCTACAGACAAGGCTGGAAACCTAACCAGTCCTGGAACAAGGGCAAGCAGACTAGGAAACCTGCTGCTGCCCCTAAAACAGCATGAATTGAGGGCCCCCGATCCGGGATCGGATCTAGTGGGGGGCAGACTTTCTCTCTTCGCCCAGGCTTGGGCAAGAGATGTTCAGGATCCCTGGGCGCTAGAGATAATATCTCAGGGATACCTTCTGGACTTCAAATACTCTCCTCCAAGAGAGAGATTTCATCTGTCAAGATTGTCAACAATCCAGACAAAGAAAGAGGCGTTTCTACGCTGCGTACAAGAGCTCTTGTTAATGGGAGTAATCCATCCAGTTCCACGATCGGAACAGGGACAGGGGTTTTACTCAAATCTGTTTGTGGTTCCCAAAAAAGAGGGAACTTTCAGACCAATCCTGGACTTAAAGATCCTAAACAAATTCCTAAGAGTTCCATCGTTCAAGATGGAGACTATTCGGACAATTTTACCTATGATCCAAGAGGGTCAGTACATGACCACTGTAGATTTAAAAGATGCTTACCTTCACATACCGATTCACAAAGATCATTATCGGTACCTAAGGTTTGCCTTCCTAGACAGGCATTACCAGTTTGTGGCTCTTCCATTCGGATTGGCTACAGCTCCAAGAATCTTCACAAAGGTTCTGGGTGCTCTTCTGGCGGTACTAAGACCGCAGGGAATCTCGGTAGCTCCATACCTAGACGACATTCTGATACAAGCTTCAAGCTTTCAAACTGCCAAGTCTCATACAGAGTTAGTGCTGGCATTTCTAAGGTCACATGGATGGAAGGTGAACGAAAAGAAAAGTTCACTCGTTCCACTCACAAGAGTTCCCTTCCTGGGGACTCTTATAGATTCTGTAGAAATGAAGATTTACCTGACAGAGGACAGGCTAACAAGACTTCAAAGTGCTTGCCGCACCCTTCATTCCATTCAACACCCGTCAGTGGCTCAATGCATGGAGGTAATCGGCTTAATGGTAGCGGCAATGGACATAGTACCCTTTGCACGCTTACACCTCAGACCACTGCAACTGTGCATGCTAAGTCAGTGGAATGGGGATTACTCAGACTTATCCCCTTCTCTGAATCTGGATCAAGAGACCAGAAATTCTCTTCTATGGTGGCTTTCTCGGCCACATCTGTCCAGGGGGATGCCATTCAGCAGACCAGACTGGACAATTGTAACAACAGACGCCAGCCTTCTAGGTTGGGGTGCCGTCTGGAATTCTCTGAAGGCTCAGGGACAATGGAGTCAGGAGGAGAGTCTCCTGCCAATAAACATTCTGGAATTGAGAGCAGTTCTCAATGCCCTCCTGGCTTGGCCCCAGTTGACAACTCGGGGGTTCATCAGGTTTCAGTCGGACAACATCACGACTGTAGCTTACATCAACCATCAGGGAGGGACAAGAAGCTCCCTAGCTATGATGGAAGTATCAAAGATAATTTGCTGGGCAGAGTCTCACTCTTGCCACCTGTCAGCAATCCACATCCCGGGAGTGGAGAACTGGGAGGCGGATTTCTTAAGTCGTCAGACTTATCATCCGGGGGAGTGGGAACTTCATCCGGAGGTCTTTGCCCAAATACTTCGACGTTGGGGCAAACCAGAGATAGATCTCATGGCGTCTCGACAGAACGCCAAGCTTCCTCGTTACGGGTCCAGATCCAGGGATCCAGGAGCAGTCCTGATAGATGCTCTGACAGCACCTTGGGACTTCAGGATGGCTTACGTGTTTCCACCCTTCCCGTTACTTCCTCGATTGATTGCCAGAATCAAACAAGAGAGAGCATCAGTGATTCTAATAGCACCTGCGTGGCCACGCAGGACTTGGTATGCAGACCTGGTGGACATGTCATCCTGTCCACCTTGGTCTCTACCTCTGAAACAGGACCTTCTGATACAGGGTCCCTTCAAACATCAAAATCTAACTTCTCTGAAGCTGACTGCTTGGAAATTGAACGCTTGATTTTATCAAGACGTGGGTTTTCTGAGTCAGTTATTGATACCTTAATACAGGCTAGGAAACCTGTTACCAGAAAGATTTACCATAAGATATGGCGTAAATACCTATATTGGTGTGAATCCAAAGGTTACTCTTGGAGTAAGGTTAGGATTCCTAGGATATTGTCTTTTCTACAAGAAGGTTTAGAAAAGGGTTTATCTGCTAGTTCATTAAAGGGACAGATCTCAGCTCTGTCCATTCTGTTACACAAACGTCTGTCAGAAGTTCCTGACGTCCAGGCTTTTTGTCAGGCTTTGGCCAGGATTAAGCCTGTGTTTAAAACTGTTGCTCCACCATGGAGTTTAAACCTTGTTCTTAATGTTTTACAGGGCGTTCCGTTTGAACCCCTTCATTCCATTGATATAAAGTTGTTATCTTGGAAAGTTCTATTTTTAATGGCTATTTCCTCGGCTCGAAGAGTCTCTGAATTATCAGCCTTACATTGTGATTCTCCTTATTTGATTTTTCATTCGGATAAGGTAGTCCTGCGTACTAAACCTGGGTTCTTACCTAAGGTAGTTACTAACAGGAATATCAATCAAGAGATTGTTGTTCCTTCTTTATGCCCAAATCCTTCTTCAAAGAAGGAACGTCTACTGCACAACCTGGATGTAGTCCGTGCTCTAAAATTTTACTTACAGGCAACTAAGGAATTTCGACAAACGTCTTCTCTGTTTGTCATTTACTCTGGGCAGAGGAGAGGTCAAAAAGCTTCCGCTACCTCTCTTTCTTTTTGGCTTCGTAGCATAATTCGTTTAGCTTATGAGACTGCTGGACAGCAGCCTCCTGAAAGAATTACAGCTCATTCTACTAGAGCTGTGGCTTCCACTTGGGCCTTCAAGAATGAGGCCTCTGTTGAACAGATTTGCAAGGCTGCAACTTGGTCTTCGCTTCATACTTTTTCCAAATTTTACAAATTTGACACTTTTGCTTCATTGGAGGCTATTTTTGGGAGAAAGGTTCTTCAGGCAGTGGTTCCTTCTGTATAAAGAGCCTGCCTATCCCTCCCGTCATCCGTGTACTTTTGCTTTGGTATTGGTATCCCAGAAGTAATGATGACCCGTGGACTGATCACACTTAACAGAAGAAAACATAATTTATGCTTACCTGATAAATTCCTTTCTTCTGTAGTGTGATCAGTCCACGGCCCGCCCTGTTTTTAAGGCAGGTAAATATTTTTTAATTTATACTCCAGTCACCACTTCACCCTTGGCTTTTCCTTTCTCGTTGGTCCTTGGTCGAATGACTGGGAGTGACATAGAGGGGAGGAGCTATATGCAGCTCTGCTGAGTGAATCCTCTTGCACTTCCTGTTGGGGAGGAGTAATATCCCAGAAGTAATGATGACCCGTGGACTGATCACACTACAGAAGAAAGGAATTTATCAGGTAAGCATAAATTATGTTTTTTATTTTTCTATCAAGAGTTTGTTATTTTAAAATAGTGCCGGTTTGTACTATTTACTCTAAAACAGAAAAGGATGAAGAGTTCTGTTTAAAATAGGAGTATGATTTTAGCAGCAGTAACTAAAATCAATTGCTGTTCCCACGCAGGACTGTTGAGCCCAGAAAACTTCAGTTGGGGGGAACAGTTTGCAGACTTTTCTGCTCAAGGTATGACTAGCCCATTTTCTAACAAGACTGAGTAATGCTAGAAGACTGTCATTTTCCCTCTTTGGGATCGGTAAGCCATTTTCTTAGACTCATAACAGAATAAAGGCTTATTAATGGGCTATATACTGGTTGACACTCTTGTGGGCTAAATCGATTGCTTTATTCAATATTTATATGAGGTTTGAAGTGTTTTTCAAAACCTTAGAATTGGGGAACGTTTTTAGGCGCCAGGCAGTCTTTTAGACACCTTCCCAGTCAGGAAGGGCCTTTCACTCTAATAGGCAGAGCCTCATTTTCGCGCCATAATTGCGCAGTTTCTTTTGGATGCAGTGCATGCAGCTTCATGTGAGAGGGTCTGGTGGCCATTAAAAACGTTCCTGGAAGGCTTATTTTGGTGTCAAACAACCCCCAAGGACAGGTGAAGCCGCAGCAAACGCTGTGGCTGGGACTGTAGTGGGTTTAAAGTTGCTAATTGATAAAACAGCTCCGGTTTCCTCATTTAAGGGGTTACAATCTTGAAAATTGGGGTGCAATACTTTTAAGGCATTAAGACACTAGGGTGCAAATTTGGTAAAGATTGGATATTTTCTTCATAGTTTTTCACATATCCAGAAATAAAGTGTGCTCTGTTTAACATTTAAAGTGACAGTAACGGTTTTGTTTAAAAACGGTTTTATTGCATTAATAGCCTGTATAAGCCTGTCTAACATGTCTGTACCTTCAGATAGATCATGTTCTGTATGTATGGAGGCCAAGGTGGTCCCCCCTTCAAATGTATGTGATAATTGTGCCATGGCGTCCAGACAAAGTAAGGACAGTACTGTCACATTTAATAAGGTTGCCCAAGATGATTCCTCAAATGAAGGTAGTGGGGATAGTTCTTCATCCTCTCCTTCAGTGTCAATACCAGTTATGCCCGCGCAGGCGATTCCTAGTACATCTAGCGCGCCAATGCTTGTTACTATGCAACAATTAACGGCAGTAATGGATAATTCTATAGCTAATATTTTATCCAAAATGCCAGCATTTCAAAGAAAGCGTGATTGCTCAGTTTTAAATACAGTAGAGCAAGAGTGTGCTGACGATAATTTATCTGTCATACCCTCACACCAGTCAGAATTGGCAGTGAGGGAGGGTTTGTCGGAGGGAGAACTTTCTGATTCAGGAAGAAATTCTCAGAACCTGATGGTGTGACGTTTAAATTTAAGTTAGAGCATCTCCGCGCCTTACTTAAGGAGGTACTAACTACGCTGGATGATTGTGACTCTTTGGTCATTCCAGAAAAATTGTGCAAAATGGACAAATTCCTAGAGGTCCCGGTGCACCCTGATGCCTTTCCGATACCTAAAAGGGTGGCGGACATAGTGACTAAGGAGTGGGAGAAACCAGGCATACCTTTTGTCCCACCTCCTATATTTAAGAAAATGTTCCCCATGGTCGACCCAAGGAAGGACACATGGTAAACAGTCCCTAAGGTTGAGGGGGCAGTTTCTATGCTAGCCAAACGCACGACTATTCCCATTGAGGACAATTGTGCTTTCAAAGATCCTATGGATAAAAAATTGGAGGGTTTGCTTAAAACAATTTTTGTTCAGCTAGGTTTCCTCCTCCAACCAATTTTGTGCATTATTCCTGTCACTACGGCGGCGTGTTTTTGGTTCGATGAACTAGAAAAGTCGCTCAATAAGGAGACTCCATATGAGGAAGTCATGGACAGAATTCACGCACTTAAGTTAGCTAATTCCTTTATTTTAGATTCCGCTTTGCAATTGGCGAGGTTAGCGGCGAAAAATTCAGGGTTTGCAATTGTGGCGCGCAGAGCGCTCTGGCTAAAGTCTTGGTCGGCGGATGTATCTTCCAAGACAAAATTGCTTAATATTCCTTTCAAAGGTAAGACCCTTTTTGGGCCAGAATTGAAAGAGATTATTTCAGACATCACTGGGGGGAAGGGCCATGCCCTCCCACAGGATAGACCTTTTAAGGCTAAGAATAAGTCCACTTTTCGTTTCTTTTGTAACTTCAGGAACGCACCGTCTCCTAACTCTGCAGCCTCTAGACAAGAGGGTAACGCTTCCCAGGCTAAGCCAGCTTGGAAACCAATGCAAGGCTGGAACAAGGGTAAACAGGCCAAGAAGCCTGCTGCTGCTACCAAGACAGCATGAAGGGGTAGCCCCCGATCCGGGACCGGATCTAGTAGGGGGCAGACTCTCTCTCTTTGCTCAGGCTTGGGCAAGAGATGTTCCGGATCCCTGGGCACTAGAAATAGTCTCTCAGGGTTATCTTCTAGAATTCAAGGAACTTCCTCCAAGGGGAAGGTTCCACATGTCTCGCTTATCTTCAGACCAGATAAAGAGACAGGCATTCTTACATTGTGTAGGAGACCTGTTAAAGATGGGAGTGATACACCCAGTTCCAACAGTGGAACAAGGTCAGGGGTTTTACTCAAACCTGTTTGTAGTTCCCAAAAAAGAGGGAACTTTCAGACCAATTCTGGATTTAAAAATTCTAAACAAATTTCTCAGAGTTCCATCGTTCAAAATGGAAACCATTCGAACAATTTTACCTACAATCCAGGAGGGTCAATATATGACTACCGTGGATTTAAAAACATAATTTATGCTTACCTGATAAATTCCTTTCTTCTGTAGTGTGATCAGTCCACGGGTCATCATTACTTCTGGGATATTACTCCTCCCCAACAGGAAGTGCAAGAGGATTCACCCAGCAGAGCTGCATATAGCTCCTCCCCTCTACGTCACTCCCAGTCATTCGACCAAGGACCAACGAGAAAGGAAAAGCCAAGGGTGAAGTGGTGACTGGAGTATAAATTAAAAAATATTTACCTGCCTTAAAAACAGGGCGGGCCGTGGACTGATCACACTACAGAAGAAAGGAATTTATCAGGTAAGCATAAATTATGTTTTCTTCTGTTAAGTGTGATCAGTCCACGGGTCATCCTTTTTTCTGGGATACCAATACCAAAGCAAAAGTACACGGATGACGGGAGGGATAGGCAGGCTCTTTATACAGAAGGAACCACTGCCTGAAGAACCTTTCTCCCAAAAATAGCCTCCGATGAAGCAAAAGTGTCAAATTTGTAAAATTTGGAAAAAGTATGAAGCGAAGACCAAGTTGCAGCCTTGCAAATCTGTTCAACAGAGGCCTCATTCTTGAAGGCCCAAGTGGAAGCCACAGCTCTAGTAGAATGAGCTGTAATTCTTTCAGGAGGCTGCTGTCCAGCAGTCTCATAAGCTAAACGAATTATGCTACGAAGCCAAAAAGAAAGAGAGGTAGCGGAAGCTTTTTGACCTCTCCTCTGCCCAGAGTAAATGACAAACAGAGAAGACGTTTGTCGAAATTCCTTAGTTGCCTGTAAGTAAAATTTTAGAGCACGGACTACATCCAGGTTGTGCAGTAGACGTTCCTTCTTTGAAGAAGGATTTGGGCATAAAGAAGGAACAACAATCTCTTGATTGATATTCCTGTTAGTAACTACCTTAGGTAAGAACCCAGGTTTAGTACGCAGGACTACCTTATCCGAATGAAAAATCAAATAAGGAGAATCACAATGTAAGGCTGATAATTCAGAGACTCTTCGAGCCGAGGAAATAGCCATTAAAAATAGAACTTTCCAAGATAACAATTTTATATCAATGGAATGAAGGGGTTCAAACGGAACGCCCTGTAAAACATTAAGAACAAGGTTTAAACTCCATGGTGGAGCAACAGTTTTAAACACAGGCTTAATTCTGGCCAAAGCCTGACAAAAAGCCTGGACGTCAGGAACTTCTGACAGACGTTTGTGTAACAGAATGGACAGAGCTGAGATCTGTCCCTTTAATGAACTAGCAGATAAACCCTTTTCTAAACCTTCTTGTAGAAAAGACAATATCCTAGGAATCCTAACCTTACTCCAAGAGTAACCTTTGGATTCACACCAATATAGGTATTTACGCCATATCTTATGGTAAATCTTTCTGGTAACAGGTTTCCTAGCCTGTATTAAGGTATCAATAACTGACTCAGAAAATCCACGTCTTGATAAAATCAAGCGTGCAATTTCCAAGCAGTCAGCTTCAGAGAAGTTAGATTTTGATGTTTGAAGGGACCCTGTATCAGAAGGTCCTGTTTCAGAGGTAGAGACCAAGGTGGACAGGATGACATGTCCACCAGGTCTGCATACCAAGTCCTGCGTGGCCACGCAGGTGCTATTAGAATCACTGATGCTCTCTCTTGTTTGATTCTGGCAATCAATCGAGGAAGCAACGGGAAGGGTGGAAACACGTAAGCCATCCTGAAGTCCCAAGGTGCTGTCAGAGCATCTATCAGGACTGCTCCTGGATCCCTGGATCTGGACCCGTAACGAGGAAGCTTGGCGTTCTGTCGAGACGCCATGAGATCTATCTCTGGTTTGCCCCAACGTCGAAGTATTTGGGCAAAGACCTCCGGATGAAGTTCCCACTCCCCCGGATGAAAAGTCTGACGACTTAAGAAATCCGCCTCCCAGTTCTCCACTCCCGGGATGTGGATTGCTGACAGGTGGCAAGAGTGAGACTCTGCCCAGCAAATTATCTTTGATACTTCCATCATAGCTAGGGAGCTTCTTGTCCCTCCCTGATGGTTGATGTAAGCTACAGTCGTGATGTTGTCCGACTGAAACCTGATGAACCCCCGAGTTGTCAACTGGGGCCAAGCCAGGAGGGCATTGAGAACTGCTCTCAATTCCAGAATGTTTATTGGCAGGAGACTCTCCTCCTGACTCCATTGTCCCTGAGCCTTCAGAGAATTCCAGACGGCACCCCAACCTAGAAGGCTGGCGTCTGTTGTTACAATTGTCCAGTCTGGTCTGCTGAATGGCATACCCCTGGACAGATGTGGCCGAGAAAGCCACCATAGAAGAGAATTTCTGGTCTCTTGATCCAGATTCAGAGAAGGGGATAAGTCTGAGTAATCCCCATTCCACTGACTTAGCATGCACAGTTGCAGTGGTCTGAGGTGTAAGCGTGCAAAGGGTACTATGTCCATTGCCGCTACCATTAAGCCGATTACCTCCATGCATTGAGCCACTGACGGGTGTTGAATGGAATGAAGGGTGCGGCAAGCACTTTGAAGTCTTGTTAGCCTGTCCTCTGTCAGGTAAATCTTCATTTCTACAGAATCTATAAGAGTCCCCAGGAAGGGAACTCTTGTGAGTGGAACGAGTGAACTTTTCTTTTCGTTCACCTTCCATCCATGTGACCTTAGAAATGCCAGCACTAACTCTGTATGAGACTTGGCAGTTTGAAAGCTTGAAGCTTGTATCAGAATGTCGTCTAGGTATGGAGCTACCGAGATTCCCCGCGGTCTTAGTACCGCCAGAAGAGCACCCAGAACCTTTGTGAAGATTCTTGGAGCTGTAGCCAATCCGAATGGAAGAGCCACAAACTGGTAATGCCTGTCTAGGAAGGCAAACCTTAGGTACCGATAATGATCTTTGTGAATCGGTATGTGAAGGTAAGCATCTTTTAAATCTACAGTGGTCATGTATTGACCCTCTTGGATCATAGGTAAAATTGTCCGAATAGTCTCCATCTTGAACGATGGAACTCTTAGGAATTTGTTTAGGATCTTTAAGTCCAGGATTGGTCTGAAAGTTCCCTCTTTTTTGGGAACCACAAACAGATTTGAGTAAAACCCCTGTCCCTGTTCCGATCGTGGAACTGGATGGATTACTCCCATTAACAAGAGCTCTTGTATGCAGCGTAGAAACGCCTCTTTCTTTGTCTGGATTGTTGACAATCTTGACAGATGAAATCTCTCTCTTGGAGGAGAGTATTTGAAGTCCAGAAGGTATCCCTGAGATATTATCTCTAGCGCCCAGGGATCCTGAACATCTCTTGCCCAAGCCTGGGCGAAGAGAGAAAGTCTGCCCCCCACTAGATCCGATCCCGGATCGGGGGCCCTCAATTCATGCTGTTTTAGGGGCAGCAGCAGGTTTCCTAGTCTGCTTGCCCTTGTTCCAGGACTGGTTAGGTTTCCAGCCTTGTCTGTAGCGAGCAACAGCTCCTTCCTGTTTTGGTGCAGAGGAAGTTGATGCTGCTCCTGCTTTGAAATTACGAAAGGAACGTAAATTAGACTGTCTAGTCTTGGCTTTGGCTTTGTCCTGAGGCAGGGCATGGCCTTTACCTCCTGTAATGTCAGCGATAATCTCTTTCAACCCGGGCCCGAATAAGGTCTGCCCTTTGAAAGGTATATTAAGCAATTTAGACTTAGAAGTAACATCAGCTGACCAGGATTTTAGCCACAGCGCCCTGCGTGCCTGAATGGCGAATCCTGCATTCTTCGCCGTAAGTTTAGTAAGATGTACTACGGCCTCCGAAATGAATGAATTAGCTAGTTTAAGGACTCTAAGCCTGTCCGTAATGTCGTCCAGAGTAGCTGAACCAATGTTCTCTTCCAGAGACTCAATCCAGAATGCCTCTGCAGCCGTGATCGGCGCAATGCATGCAAGGGGTTGCAATATAAAACCTTGTTGAACAAACATTTTCTTAAGGTAACCCTCTAACTTTTTATCCATTGGATCTGAAAAAGCACAGCTATCCTCCACCGGGATAGTGGTACGCTTAGCTAAGGTAGAAACTGCTCCCTCCACCTTAGGGACCGTTTGCCATAAGTCCCTTGTGGTGGCGTCTATTGGAAACATTTTTCTAAATATCGGAGGGGGTGAGAACGGCACACCGGGTCTATCCCACTCCTTAGTAACAATTTCAGTAAGTCTCTTAGGTATAGGAAAAACCTCAGTACTCGTCGGTACCGCAAAATATTTATCCAACCTACACATTTTCTCTGGTATTGCAACTGTGTTACAATCATTCAGAGCCGCTAACACCTCCCCTAGTAATACACGGAGGTTTTCCAGTTTAAATTTAAAATTTGAAATATCTGAATCCAGTCTGTTTGGATCAGAACCGTCACCCACAGAATGAAGTTCTCCGTCCTCATGTTCTGCCACCTGTGACGCAGTGTCTGACATGGCCCTAATATTATCAGCGCACTCTGTTCTCACCCCAGAGTGATCACGCTTACCTCTTAGTTCTGGTAATTTAGCCAAAACCTCAGTCATAACAGTAGCCATATCCTGTAATGTGATTTGTAATGGCCGCCCAGATGTACTCGGCGCTACAATATCATGCACCTCCCTCTGAGCGGGAGATGTAGGTACTGACACGTGAGGCGAGTTAGTCGGCATAACTCTCCCCTCGTTGTTTGGTGAAATTTGTTCAATTTGTACAGATTGACTTTTATTTAAAGTAGCATCAATACAGTTAGTACATAAATTTCTATTGGGCTCCACTTTGGCATTGCAACAAATGACACAGGTATCATCCTCTGAATCAGACATGTTTAACACACTAGCAAATAAACTTGCAACTTGGAAATACAATTCAATTAGAATAATATTAAAATGTACTGTTCCTTTAAGAAGCACAGAAGATCTATGACAGTTGAAAATTAATAAATTGAAACAGTTATAGCCTCAATCCTTGTAAACAACACAACTTTAGCAAAGGTTTAATCCCATTAGCAAAGATAACAAATTCTGAAAGCAGGAAACAAATTACAGAATAAACGTTTTTTATCTCAGTCAAACTATAATTCTCACAGCTCTGCTGAGAGAAATTACCTCCCTCAAAATAAGTTTTGAAGACCCCTGAGCTCTGTAGAGATGAACCGGATCATGCAGGGAATACAATGAGTTGCTGACTGAAATATTTGATGCATAGAAAAAGCGCCAAAAAACGGCCCCTCCCCCTCACACACAGCAGTGAGGGAGAACATAAACTGTCAGAAAAACAGATTAAGCAACTGCCAAGTGGAAAAATAGTGCCCAAACATTTATTCACACAGTACCTCAGCAAATGAAAACAATTTTACATTCCAGCAAAAACGTTAAACATAATCTCTAGTTATTAAACAGCTTTATGTATTTCTTACAGTGTAATTCTAGTGAAGTACCATTCCCCAGAATACTGAAGTGTAAAGTATACATACATGATATTATATCGGTATGGCAGGATTTTCTCATCAATTCCATTGTCAGAAAATAAAAACTGCTACATACCTCTATGCAGATTCATCTGCCCGCTGTCCCCTGATCTGAAGTTTACCTCACTCCTCAGATGGCCGAGAACAGCAATATGATCTTAACTACTCCGGCTAAAATCATAGCAAAACTCTGGTAGATTCTTCTTCAAACTCTGCCAGAGAGGTAATAACACACTCCGGTGCTATTTTAAAATAACAAACTTTTGATTGAAGATATAAAACTAAGTATAATCACCATAGTCCTCTCACACATCCTATCTAGTCGTTGGGTGCAAGAGAATGACTGGGAGTGACGTAGAGGGGAGGAGCTATATGCAGCTCTGCTGGGTGAATCCTCTTGCACTTCCTGTTGGGGAGGAGTAATATCCCAGAAGTAATGATGACCCGTGGACTGATCACACTTAACAGAAGAAAGATGCGTACCTACAAACATTACCAGTTCATGCCTCTTCCGTTCGGTTTAGCCACTGCTACCAGAATTTTCACAAAGGTGCTAGGGTCCCTTCTAGCAGTTCTAAGATTGAGGGGCATTGCAGTGGCACCTTATCTAGATGACATTCTAATTCAAGCGTCGTCTCTTTCCAAGGCAAAGGCTCATACAAACATTGTTCTAGCCTTTCTCAGATCTCACGGGTGGAAGGTGAACGTAGAAAAGAGTTCCCTGTCTCCGTCAACAAGAGTTCCCTTTTTGGGAACAATAATAGATTCTTTAGAAATGAAGATCTTCCTGACAGAGGTCAGAAAGTCAAAGCTTCTAAACGCTTGTCAAGTTCTTCACTCTATTCTGCAGCCTTCCATAGCTCAGTGCATGGAAGTAGTAGGGTTGATGGTTGCAGCAATGGACATAGTTCCTTTTGCTCGAATTCATCTAAGACCATTACAACTGTGCATGCTCAATCAGTGGAATGGGGACTATGCAGACTTGTCTCCCCAGATTCAAGTAGACAAGGTAACCAGAGAGTCACTCCGTTGGTGGTTGACTCAGAATCACCTGTCCCAGGGAATGAGTTTCCGCAGACCAGAGTGGATCATTGTCACGACCAACGCCAGTCTATTAGGCTGGGGCGCGGTCTGGGACTCCCTGAAAGCTCAGGGTCTATGGTCTCGGGAGGAGTCCCTTCTTCCGATAAACATCCCGGAACTGAGAGCGATATTCAATGCGCTCCAGGCTTGGCCTCAACTAGCGAAGGTCGGATTCATAAGATTCCAGTCAGACAACATGACGACTGTAGCTTACATCAACCATCGGGGAGGAACAAGGAGTTCCTTGGCGATGAGAGAGGTATCCAAGATCATCAAATGGGCGGAGGATCACTCCTGCCACCTATCTGCAATTCACATCCCAGGAGTAGACAACTGGGAGGCGGATTATTTGAGTCATCAGACTTTCCATCCGGGGGAGTGGGAACTCCACCCAGAGGTCTTTGCCCAGTTAACTCAATTATGGGGCATTCCAGACATGGATCTGATGGCGTCTCGTCAGAACTTCAAGGTTCCTTGCTACGGGTCCAGATCCAGGTATCCCAAGGCGACTCTAGTGGATGCATTAGTGGCGCCTTGGTCGTTCAACCTAGCTTATGTGTTTCCACCGTTTCCTCTCCTTCCCAGGCTCGTAGCCAGGATCAAACAGGAGAAGGCCTCAGTGATTCTGATAGCTCCTGCGTGGCCACGCAGGACTTGGTATGCAGACCTGGTGAATATGTCATCGGCTCCACCATGGAAGCTACCTTTGAGACAGGATCTTCTAGTACAAGGTACATTCGAACATCCAAATCTAGTTTCTCTGCAGCTGACTGCTTGGAAATTGAACGCTTGATTTTATCCAAGCGTGGGTTTTCAAATTCAGTGATTGATACTCTGGTCCAAGCCAGAAAACCTGTGACTAGAATGATTTACCATAAAATATGGAAAAAATATATCTGTTGGTGTGAATCCAAGGGATTCTCCTGGAGTAAGATTAAAATTCCTAAGATTCTTTCCTTTCTCCAAGAGGGTTTGGATAAAGGGTTGTCAGCGAGTTCTCTAAAAGGACAGATTTCTGCTTTATCTGCTTTGTTACACAAACGCCTGGCAGCTGTGCCAGATGTACAAGCTTTTGTACAGGCTTTGGTCAGAATCAAGCCTGTTTACAGACCCATGACTCCTCCTTGGAGTCTAAATTTAGTTCTTTCAGTTCTTCAAGGGGTTCCGTTTGAACCTTTACATTCCATAGATATCAAGTTACTATCTTGAAAAGTTCTGTTTTTGGTTGCTATTTCTTCTGCTAGAAGAGTTTCTGAATTATCTGCTTTGCAGTGTGATCCACCCTATCTGGTGTTCCATTCAGATAAGGTCGTTTTGCGTACCAAGCCTGGTTTTCTTCCAAATGTTGTTTCCAACAAGAATATTAACCAGGAAATAGTTGTTCCTTCTCTGTGTCCGAAACCAGTTTCAAAGAAGGAACGTTTGTTACACAATTTAGATATAGTCCGTGCTTTAAAGTTCTATTTAGAAGCAACAAAGGATTTTAGACAAACCTCATCTTTGTTTGTCATTTACTCTGGTAAGAGGAGAGGACAAAAAGCTACTGCTACCTCTCTTTCTTTTTGGCTGAAAAGCATTATCTGATTGGTTTATGAGACTGCCGGACGGCAGCCTCCTTAACGAATCACAGCTCACTACACTAGGGCTGTGGCTTCCACATGGGCCTTCAAGAACGAGGCTTCTGTTGATCAGATATGTAAGGCAGCGACTTGGTCTTCTCTGCACAATTTTGCCAAATTTTAAAAATTTGATACCTTTTGGGAGAAAGGTTTTGCAAGCCTTGGTGCCTTCTGTTTAGGTAACCTGATTTGCTCCCTCCCTTCATCCGTGTCCTAAAGCTTTGGTATTGGTTCCCACAAGTAAGGATGACGCCGTGGACCGGACACACCAATGCTGGAGAAAACATAATTTATGCTTACCTGATAAATTTCTTTCTCCAACGGTGTGTCCGGTCCACGGCCCGCCCTGTTTTTTAATCAGGTTTGAAAAATTTCTTTCTCTATACACTACAGTCACCACAGCACCCTCTAGTTTCTCCTTTTTTTCTCCTAACCGTTGGTCGAATGACTGGGGGGCGGAGCCTGAGGAGGGGCTATATGGGCAGCTTTTGCTGTGCTCTTTGCCATTTCCTGTTGGGGAAGAGAATATTCCCACAAGTAAGGATGACGCCGTGGACCGGACACACCGTTGGAGAAAGAAATTTATCAGGTAAGCATAAATTCTGTTTTTTGTCATTTATTATTCCGTTTTTGGTATTAAGGGGTTAATCATCCATTTGCAAGTGGGTGCAATGCTCTGCTGACTTGTTACATACACTGTAAAAAATTTGATTGTGTAACTGCCTTTTTTCACTGTTATTTCAAATTTTGTCAAAATTTGTTTCTCTTAAAGGCACAGTAACATTTTTTATATTGCTTGTTAACTTGCTTTAAAGTGTTTTCCAAGCTTGCTAGTCTCATTGCTAGTCTGTACAAACATGTCTGAAACAGAGGATACTTGTTCATTATGTTTAAAAGCCATGGTGGAGCCCCATAGGAGAATGTGTACTAAATGTATTGATTTCACCTTAAAAGATCAGACTTAAAGATCAGTCTTTATCTATAAAAGAATTGTCACCAGAGGGGTCTGTCGAGGGGGAAGTTATGCCGACTAACTCTCCCCACGTGTCGGACCCTTCGCCTCCCGCTCAAGGGTCGCACGCTAATATGGCGCCAAGTACATCAGGGACGCCCATAGCGATTACTTTGCAGGACATGGCTGCAATCATGAATAATACCCTGTCAGAAGTATTATCCAGATTGCCTGAATTGAGAGGCAAGCGGGATAGCTCTGGGGTTAGACGAGATACAGAGCGCGTAGATGCTGTAAGAGCCATGTCTGATACTGCGTCACAATATGCAGAACCTGAGGATGGAGAGCTTCAGTCTGTGGGTGACGTCTCTGAATCGGGGAGACCTGATTCAGAGATTTCTAATTTTAAATTTAAGCTTGAGAACCTCCGTGTATTGCTTGGGGAGGTATTAGCTGCTCTGAATGACTGTGACACAATTGCAGTGCCAGAGAAATTGTGTAGGCTGGATAAATACTATGCAGTGCCGGTGAGTACTGATGTTTGTCCAATACCTAAAAGGCTTACAGAAATTATTAGTAAGGAGTGGGATAGGCCCGGTGTGCCCTTTTCCCCACCTCCTATATTTAGAAAAATGTTTCCAATAGAGGCACTACACGGGACTTATGGCAGACAGTCCCTAAGGTGGAGGGAGCAGTTTCTACTTTAGCAAAGCGTACCACTATCCCGGTTGAGGACAGTTGTGCTTTTTCAGATCCAACGGATAAAAAATTAGAGGGTTACCTTAAGAAAATGTTTATTCAACAAGGTTTTATTTTACAGCCCCTTGCATGCATTGCGCCTGTCACTGCTGCGGCGGCATTCTGGTTTGAGGCCATGGAAGAGGCCATCCATACAGCTCCATTGACTGAAATTGTTGACAAGCTTAGAACTCTTAAGCTAGCTAACTCATTTGTTTCTGATGCCATTGTTCATTTGACTAAACTAACGGCTAAGAATTCCGGTTTCGCCATCCAGGCGCGTAGCGCGCTATGGCTCAAATCCTGGTCAGCTGATGTGACTTCAAAGTCTAAATTACTCAACATTCCTTTCAAGGGGCAGACCTTATTCGGGCCTGGTTTGAAAGAAATTATTGCTGACATTACTGGAGGTAAGGGTCATACCCTTCCTCAGGACAGGGCCAAATCAAAGGCCAAACAGTCTAATTTTCGTGCCTTTCGAAATTTCAAGGCAGGTGCAGCATCAACTTCCTCTGCTTCAAAACAAGAGGGAACTTTTGCTCAATCCAAGCAGGCCTGGAAACCTAACCAGTCCTGGAACAAGGGCAAGCAGGCCAGAAAGCCTGCTGCTGCCTCTAAGACATCATGAAGGAGCGGCCCCCTATCCGACAACGGATCTAGTAGGGGGCAGACTCTCTCTCTTCGCCCAGGCGTGGGCAAGAGATGTTCAGGATCCCTGGGCGTTGGAGATCATATCTCAGGGATATCTTCTGGACTTCAAAGCTTCTCCTCCACAAGGGAAATTTCACCTTTCAAGATTATCTGCAAACCAGATAAAGAAAGAGGCATTCCTAAGCTGCGTACAAGATCTCCTTGTAATGGGAGTGATCCATCCAGTTCCGCGGACGGAACAAGGACAGGGGTTTTATTCAAATCTGTTTGTGGTTCCCAAAAAAAGAGGGAACCTTCAGACCAATTTTGGATTTAAAGATCCTAAAAAAATTCCTCAGAGTTCCGTCATTCAAGATGGAAACTATTCGAACCATTTTACCCATGATCCAAGAGGGTCAGTACATGACCACAGTGGACTTAAAGGATGCCTACCTTCACATTCCGATTCACAAGAATCATCATCAGTTCCTGAGGCTTGTATTTCTATACAGGCATTACCAATTTGTAGCTCTTCCATTCGGGTTGGCTACAGCCCCAAGAATTTTTACAAAGGTTCTGGGCTCACTTCTGGCGGTCCTAAGACCGCGAGGCATAGCGGTGGCTCCTTACCTGGACGACATCCTGACACAGGCGTCAAGCTTTCAAATTGCCAAATCTCATACAGAGATAGTTCTGGCATTCCTGAGGTCGCATGGGTGGAAAGTGAACGAAGAAAAGAGTTCTCTATCTCCTCTCACAAGGGTTTCCTTCCTAGGGACTCTAATAGTTTCTGTAGAAATGAAAATTTACCTGAAGGAGTCCAGGTTATCAAAACTTCTAAATGCTTGCCGTGTTCTTCACTCCATTCCGCGTCCCACGGTGGCTCAGTGCATGGAAGTAATCGGCATAATGGTAACGGCGATGGACATAGTGCCATTTGCGTGCCTGCATCTCAGACCGCTGCAATTATGCATGCTCAGTCAGTGGAATGGGGATTACACAGATTTGTCCCCTCTACTAAATCTGGATCAGGAAACCAGAGATTCTCTTCTCTGGTGGTTATCTCGGGCCCATCTGTCCAAGGGTATGACCTTTCGCAGACCAGATTGGACAATTGTAACAACAGATGCCAGCCTTCTAGGTTGGGGTGCAGTCTGGAACTCCCTGAAGGCTCAGGGTTCATGGACTCAGGAGGAGAAACTCCTCCCAATAAATATTCTGGAGCTAAGATCAATATTCAATGCTCTTCTGGCTTGGCCTCAGCTAGCAACACTGAGGTTCATCAGATTTCAGTCGGAAAACATCACGACTGTGGCTTACATCAACCATCAAGGGGGAACTAGGAGTTCCCTAGCGATGTCAGAAGTCTCCAAGATAATTCGCTGGGCAGAGACTCACTCTTGCCACCTGTCAGCGATCCATATCCCAGGTGTAGAGAACTGGGAGGCGGATTTTCTAAGTCGTCAGACTTTTCATCCGGGGGAATGGGAACTCCATCCGGATGTGTTTGCTCAATTGGTTCTCCGTTGGGGCAAACCAGAATTGGATCTCATGGCGTCTCGCCAGAACGCCAAGCTTCCTTGTTACGGATCCAGGTCCAGGGACCCAGAAGCGACACTGATAGATGCTCTAGCAGCGCCTTGGTTCTTCAACCTGGCTTATGTGTTTCCACCGTTTCCTCTGCTCCCTCGTCTGATTGCCAAAATCAAACAGGAAAGAGCATCGGTGATATTGATAGCGCCTGCGTGGCCACGCAGGACCTGGTATGCAGACCTAGTGGACATGTCATCCTTTCCACCATGGACTCTGCCTCTGAGACAAGACCTTCTAATACAAGGTCCTTTCAATCATCCAAATCTACTTTCTCTGAGACTGACTGCTTGGAGATTGAACGCTTGATCCTATCAAAGCGTGGCTTCTCCGAGTCAGTAATTGATACCTTAATACAGGCACGAGAGCCTGTCACCAGGAAAATTTACCACAAGATATGGCGTAAATATCTTCATTGGTGTGAATCCAAGAATTACTCATGGAGTAGGGTTAGGATTCCTAGGATATTGTCCTTCCTCCAAGAGGGTTTGGACAAAGGATTATCAGCTAGTTCTTTAAAGGGACAGATTTTTGCTCTGTCTATTCTTTTACACAAGCGTCTGGGAGAAGTTCCAGACGTTCAGGCATTTTGTCAGGCTTTAGTTAGAATTATGCCTGTGTTTAAACCTGTTGCTCCTCCATGGAGCTTAAACTTGGTTCTTAAAGTTCTTCAAGGGGTTCCGTTTGAACCCCTTCATTCTATTGATATCAAACTTCTTTCATGGAAAGTTCTTTTTCTGATGGCTATTTCCTCGGCTCGAAGAGTCTCGGAGTTATCTGCCTTACATTGTGATTCTCCTTATCTGATCTTTCTTTCAGATAAAGTTGTTCTGCATACAAAACCTGGGTTTTTACCTAAGGTGGTTTCTAACAAGAATATCAATCAAGAGATTGTTGTTCCGTCATTATGTCCTAATCCTTCTTCAAAGAAGGAACGTCTTTTGCATAATCTAGAAGTAGTCCGTGCCTTGAAGTTTTACTTACAGGCTACTAAAGATTTTCTGAAAAAATGGTGAAAGACAGCACCTCTCTTTTCCTTTCTGGGGCACAGGAAAGGGTTAGCCAAACCCCAATATGTATTCAAAAATAAAGTAGTTTTCCAGCTTCCAGTCAAGTTAAAAAGACCTTTATTAGTTTCTTACAGGGTCCATCACATCAACCAACAACGTTTCAAACCTATTCCAGGTTCTTAATCATGTCTCATGATTAAGAACCTGGAATAGGTTTGAAACGTTGTTAGTTGATGTGATGGACCCTGTAAGAAACTAATAAAGGTCTTTTTAACTTGACTGGAGGCTGGAAAACTACTTTATTTTTGAATACTAAAGATTTTCGCCAAACATCTAACCTGTTTGTTGTTTACTCTGGACAGAGGAGAGGTCAGAAGGCCTTGGCAACCTCTCTTTCTTTTTGGCTTCGGAATATAATCCGTTTAGCCTATGAGACTGCTGGACAGCAGCCTCCTGAAAGGATTACAGCTCATTCTACTAGAGCTGTGGCTTCCACCTGGGCCTTTAAAAATGAGGCCTCTGTTGAACAGATTTGCATGGCTGCAACTTGGTCTTTGCTTCATACTTTTTCCAAATTTTCCAAATTTGATACTTTTGCTTCTTCGGAGGCTGTTTTTGGGAGAAAGGTTCTACAGGCAGTGGTTCCTTCCGTTTAAGTTCCTGCCTTGTCCATCCCATCATCCGTGTACTTAAGCTTTGGTATTGGTATCCCACAAGTAATGGATGATCCGTGGACTGGATACACTTAACAAGAGAAAACATAATTTATGCTAACCTTATAAATTTATTTCTCTTGTAGTGTATCCAGTCCACGGCCCGCCCTGTCCTTTTCAGGCAGGTCTAAATTTTAATTAAACTACAGTCACAACTGCACCCTATGGTTTCTCCTTTCTCGGCTTGTTTCGTTCGAATGACTGGATATGGTAGTGAGGGGAGGAGCTATATAGCAGCTCTGCTGTGGGTGATCCTCTTGCAACTTCCTGTTGGGAAGGAGAATATCCCACAAGTAATGGATGATCCGTGGACTGGATACACTACAAGAGAAATACATTTATCAGGTAAGCATAAATTATGTTTTTTAGGAACATATTACAACCACCCCAACATTAGTGACATAAAGGAAAATCATCTGCTAATGCAAATTGGATAGGCTGCTAATGATACCTGTGATGTAATTATAGTAAATTGTAACTGCCTTGAAATAAATTGGGTCAATACCGCTAAGGGAGAATTTAAATATGCTTAAAGATAACCTCATGTCACATTTCATAGGGGTGTTAACTAACATAGTAGCATGGTAGGTGAGTTTAAAATAATACAGAAGTCCATTGGGTAATGAATCTCTAGTTGAGCATACATCAATACAGAGAGAAAGTTTACCCATTTAACACAATAAATCATATCCCAGAATATTGTTTCTAGCCAGAAATGTATCTAAGCTTTTTTTTTTTTTTTTTTTTTAAATGTATCTAGTTATTGGTATTCACTACCTCCTTAGGCAATAAATTCCACAATTTCTTTGCTCTTACAGTAAAAAAAACATTTACATTGTTGTAGATTATATCTCCTTTCTTTTAGCTTTAAATTCTGACCTCTTGTCACAAACAATTGCCTTGGAATAAATATGGCTTCTCCCATCCCTGTATGTGGACCTTGAATAGATTTATATAAACTAATCATATCACCTTTCCAGAACCTTTTATTCTAGAGAAAACAGACCTAGTTTAGCAAACCTCTCATTTCCCCTTATTAGTTTTGTGCCCTTCTCTGAACTTTTTCTAATTTTGCAATGTCATTTTTTGAAATTGGTCCTCACAGAATTGCAATCTATACACAAGGTGATTTATATAGCAACATAATTATGCTTTCCTCCCTTTCATTAATGCCTCCCTTTTAATACATGCTAGTAGCTTAAAAAATATTGCCCTGCATTGCACACATATTTTTTGCTTGTTAACTATAAGTAAGCCTAAATTCCTTTCCTCTCTAGACCCATTTAAAATAGGTTACCTGCATATTTCTCCTACGGTGTATCCGGTCCACGGCTTCATCCTTACTTGTGGGATATTCTCAAACCCTACAGGAAGTGGAAAAGAGAGCACACAGCAGAGCTGTCCATATAGCTCCCTTTAGGCTCCGCCCCCCCAGTCATTCTCTTTGCCGCTCTAAACAAGTAGCATCTCCACGGGAGGGTAAAGAGTTTGTGGTGTTAGATTTGTAGTTTTTATTTCTTCTATCAAAAGTTTGTTATTTTAAAATAGTGCCGGCTTGTACTATTTACTCTGAAGCAGAAAGTGATGAAGATTTCTGCTGAGAGGAATATGATTTTAGCACCAATAACTAAAATCTATTGCTGTTCCCACGCAGGACTGTTGAATACCGGAGAACTTCAGTTGGGGGGAACAGTTTGCAGACTTAACTGCTTCAGGTATGATCAGTCATTTTTCTAACAAGACCAAGTAATGCTAGAAGACTGTCAGAAATCCCCTCAGGGATAGGTAAGCCATTTTTCTCAGACTCTGTATAAAATGATGGCTTAAATTAAGGGCTCAAAGCTCGTTGACACTACTGTGGGCTTAATCGATTGCTTTATTAGCATGATTCAGTATGAATAGGGTGTTTTTGAGACTTTTAAAACACTTGTGGGGTTTATTTTGGCGCCTGGCACTTATTTAGACACCTAACCTAGTCAAAAAGGCCCCACCAGGGGCGTGTCCGGGCCAGGTCAGAAGATGGCCGCTTAACTGGGAGCTCTGCAGCACAAATTCAGATTTTGCCTGTCACCTCGATGAAGCTCAGCCATCCAGCATGATAAAGTGCCTACTAATGCAGAGGTTGATGTGCTGATCTAGCCTATACTTTTGTTTTGAGATTTCTAGGTGCTCCCAGACCGGACCGCTGAGGCCTTTCTGCGGCTGCCCGTGTGAGAGTTTTCGGCACCCCCCCCCCGGGGTACCGGGTTAACAAAACCATGGAGGGGACTTTTTTTCTGCAAGTGCAGGCTTTATTTGAAGAACACGAGAAGCGGATTTGTAAAAGATTCGACCGACTTCTGGAGATGGCAGGTGCTCGGAGCAATGAGGGCAAGCATAATGAGCCCACTATAGTTGAAGAGATTGATCCCCGCTCCAACTTACATACCAGCCCCATGCAGCTGCATAGCAAGCGCAATGCTACGGAGACCGCCTACTCACAGACCGGAGCTATGGAGTCATATGCATGCGTGGGGGCCCCGGCGGCTAAGTCCCGAGATGCTGTGTCGGACTTTTCTATAACCGCAATATATACTGGTTCACCTTGGACGGAGCCGCTGTGGGCCGAGGCTGGGCGGGTCCCCGTGCAGGTTCGCAGATCTTTCATACTTGGCGACAGCGTGGTGGGGAGAAAAGCGGTCTTACCCATCTGCTGCCCTACCTTATCTTGGAGCTGGGGGAGGATTTTTCAGACTTCCCTAGCACGCTGTACCTGCCGCCACTTAGTCTGTATAATCAGACGTGCTGGAGTGGGCTAATGTGAAGTCCTTGCCTTGGATCCTAGGTTACTCGTTAGCCTCAGTCTTACATACTTTATTTCAAATTTGGTATCT
Organism: Bombina bombina; assembly: GCF_027579735.1. Classification (NCBI taxonomy): domain Eukaryota; kingdom Metazoa; phylum Chordata; class Amphibia; order Anura; family Bombinatoridae; genus Bombina; species Bombina bombina. Next base: position 365,281,683 of record NC_069505.1, on the reverse strand, counting down.
CTGGGACAAACATATACTGGGGGCTAGTTATCAAGCCGTCTACTTTTCTTGCTTCGCCGGCCCAATACGTCCGCCTAAGCTCGCCTACCTTCGCCGCCGCGGACCTGAAAAAATACGCCTAAGTTATCAAATAAAGCTGTCAAAAAGCCGCGGGGCGATGAGCAGCGGACTGTGACAGTTATCACTCATCCGATCTCGCTGCCCTTCGGCTTTTTCCCAGCTTTATTGCTAGCCTGTCACTAAGCACTCACACTAAACTGCACTGTTCTACCCCCTATACCGGCGCCCCCGGAGCCCCCCGCAACTCAATAAAGTTACTAACCCCTAAACCGCCGCTCCTAGACCCTGCCGCAACTCTGATAAATGTATTAACCCCTAAACCGCCGCTCCCGGACACCGCTGCCACCTACATTATACCTAGTAACCCCTATCCTGCCCCCCCTATACCGTCGCCCTCTATTATAAAATTATTAACCCCTATCCTGCTGATCCCGCACCTCTCCGCAACTAAATAAATAGTTTAACCCCTAAACCGCCGCTCCATGAACCCGCCGCAACCTATAATAAATTTATTAACCCCTATCCTGCCCCCCACTACGCCGCCGCCACTGTAATAAAATGATTAACCCCTAAACCTAAGTCTAACCCTAACCATAACGCCCCCCTAACTTAAATATTAATTAAATAAATCTAAATAAATTAACTCTTATTAACTAAATGAATCCTATTTAAAACTAAATACTTACCTTTAAAATAAACCCTAATATAGCTACAATATAAATAATAATTATATTCTAGCTATCTTAGGATTTATTTTTATTTTACAGGTACCTTTCAATTTATTTTAACCATGTACAATAACTATTAAATAGTTATTAACTATTTAATAGCTTACCTAGCTAAAATAAAGAGAAATGTACCTGTGAAATAAATCCTAACCTAAGTTACAATTACACCTAACACTACACTATACTTTAATAAATTATTCCTATTTAAAAATAAATACTTACCTGTAAAATAAACCCTAAGATAGCTACAATATAATTAATAATTATATTCTAGCTATCTTAGGATTTATATTTATTTTACAGGTAACTTTGTATTTATTTTAGCTAGTTAGAATAGTTATTAAATAGTTATTAACTATTTAATAACTACCTAGCTAAAAGAAATATAAAATTACCTGTAAAATAAATCCTAACTTAAGTTACAATTAAACCTAATACTACACTATCATTAAATTAACTAAATAAACTACCTACAAAGAACTACAATGAAATACAATTACATAAACTAACTAAAGTACAAAAAATAAAAAAAGCTAAGTTACAAAAAATAAAAAATTAAGTTACAAACATGTTAAAAATATTACAACAATTTTAAGCTACTTACACCTAATCTAAGCCCCCTAATAAAATAACAAACCCCCCCAAAATAAAAAAAATCCCTACCCTATTCTAAATTACATAAATTTCAAAGCTCTTTTACCTTACCAGCCCTTAAAAGGGTCATTTGTGGGGGCATGCCCCAAAAAGTTCAGCTCTTTTGCCTGTAAAATAAAAATACAACCCCCCCCAACATTAAAACCCACCACCCACATACCCCTAATCTAACCCAAACCCCTCTTACAAAAACCTAACACTAATCCCCTGAAGATCATCCTACCTTGAGTCGTCTTCACTCAGCCGAGCCACCGATGGAACTGAAGAGGACATCCGGAGCGGAAGAAGTTAATCCTCCAAGCGGCGCTGAAGAAATCTTCCATCCGATGAAGTCATCATCCAGGCGGCGCTGAAGAAGTCTTCGATCCGGCCGATGTCATCTTCAAAGAGGCGCTGAAGAGGTCTTCTATCCGGGCGAAGTCATCTTCCAAGCCGGGTCTTGAATCTTCCTTCCGCCGACGCGGAACCACCTTCTTCACCGACGGACTACGACGAATGACGGCTCCTTTAAGGGACGTCATCCAAGATGGCGTCCCCTCAATTCCGATTGGCTGATAGGATTCTATCAGCCAATCGGAATTAAGGTAGGAAAATCTGATTGGCTGATGGAATCAGCCAATCAGATTGAGCTCGCATTCTATTGGCTGTTCCGATCAGCCAATAGAATGCGAGCTCAATCTGATTGGCTGATTGGATCAGCCAATCGGATTGAACTTGAATCTGATTGGCTGATTCCATCAGCCAATCAGATTTTCCTACCTTAATTCCGATTGGCTGATAGAATCCTATCAGCCAATCGGAATTGAGGGGACGCCATCTTGGATGACGTCCCTTAAAGGAGCCGTCATTCGTCGTAGTCCGTCGGTGAAGAAGGTGGTTCCGCGTCGGCGGAAGGAAGATTCAAGACCCGGCTTGGAAGATGACTTCGCCCGGATAGAAGACCTCTTCAGCGCCTCTTTGAAGATGACATCGGCCGGATCGAAGACTTCTTCAGCGCCGCCTGGATGATGACTTCATCGGATGGAAGATTTCTTCAGCGCCGCTTGGAGGATTAACTTCTTCCGCTCCGGATGTCCTCTTCAGTTCCATCGGTGGCTCGGCTGAGTGAAGACGACTCAAGGTAGGATGATCTTCAGGGGATTAGTGTTAGGTTTTTGTAAGGGGGGTTTGGGTTAGATTAGGGGTATGTGGGTGGTGGGTTTTAATGTTGGGGGGGGGTTGTATTTTTATTTTACAGGCAAAAGAGCTGAACTTTTTGGGGCATGCCCCCACAAATGGCCCTTTTAAGGGCTGGTAAGGTAAAAGAGCTTTGAAATTTATGTAATTTAGAATAGGGTAGGGATTTTTTTTATTTTGGGGGGGTTTGTTATTTTATTAGGGGGCTTAGATTAGGTGTAAGTAGCTTAAAATTGTTGTAATATTTTTAACATGTTTGTAACTTAATTTTTTATTTTTTGTAACTTAGCTTTTTTTATTTTTTGTACTTTAGTTAGTTTATGTAATTGTATTTCATTGTAGTTCTTTGTAGGTAGTTTATTTAGTTAATTTAATGATAGTGTAGTATTAGGTTTAATTGTAACTTAAGTTAGGATTTATTTTACAGGTAATTTTGTATTTCTTTTAGCTAGGTAGTTATTAAATAGTTAATAACTATTTAATAACTATTCTAACTAGCTAAAATAAATACAAAGTTACCTGTAAAATAAATATAAATCCTAAGATAGCTATAATATAATTATTAATTATATTGTAGCTATCTTAGGGTTTATTTTAAAGGTAAGTATTTCGTTTTAAATAGGATTCATTTAGTTAATAAGAGTTAATTTATTTAGATTTATTTAATTAATATTTAAGTTAGGGGGCGTTAGGGTTAGGGTTAGGTTTAGGGGTTAATAATTTTATTACAGTGGCGGCGGCGTAGTGGGGGGCAGGATAGGGGTTAATAAATTTATTATAGGTTGCTACGGTGTAGGGGGGCAGATTAGGGGTTAATAAATGTATTATAGGTGGCGACGGTGTAGGGGGGGCAGGATAGGGGTTAATACATTTAATATAGGTTGCGGCGGGTTCAGGGAGCGGCGGTTTAGGGGTTAATACATTTATTATAGTTGCGGTGGGCTCCGGGAGCGGCGGTTTAGGGGTTAATATGTATAGAGTAGCTTGCGGTGGGCTCCGGGAGCGGCGGTTTAGGGGGTAATAACTTTATTTAGTTGCGGCGGTGTAGGGGGGGTCAGATTAGTGGTGTTTAGACTCGGGGTACATGTTAGGGTGTTAGGTGTAGACAGCTCCCATAGAAATCAATGGGATGTCTGTCAGCAGCGAACTTGTACTTTCGCTATGGTCAGACTCCCATTGATTCCTATGGGATCCGCCGCCTCCAGGCTGGCGCTTTGAAAACCAGGTACGCTGGGCCGTAAAAGTGCCGAGCGTACCTGCTAGTTTTTTGATAGCTAGCAAAAGTAGTGAGAATGTGCCGCACTTGTGTGCGGAACATCTGGAGTGACGTAAGAATCGATCTGTGTCGGACTGAGTCCGGCGGATCGAAGCTTACGTCACAAAATTCTACTTTTGCCGGTCTCGAGCCTTTGATAACTAAGGCGTATCAGCCTCGCCACAAATACGCTGCGGAATACGCAGCGTATTTGAGGTTGACGGCTTGATAACTAGGCCCCACTGACTCATGCAAAGGAACTGCCATATAATTTACTATGCTAAGTTTCTCCCTAATGGTCTAGGGGGGTTGGTATTCAATACTGCACACAGGAGAGAGTTTGTTATTAGTATGAGTGTGCTTAACTTGAGCTGTGTTTAGAGATTGTACATGCATACTACTGATATGACTAAGCCCCTTAGATAGATGATATGTGTTGTAGCCAGTTAATGTTTTCTTATGACCTAGACAGCTGTATACATGATTTGCAATTACCCTCTGAATGCGTATGTACTTCCAATATCTGTACTTTCAGATATATATAGATAGATAGGGTGCAACTTTATTCTCCTGTACAACTTTATAGGCCTAGTGACAAGTGACCCCAAATAAATGCTTAAGCTATTTACATTATACTCTCAGATGGGGAAAGGGGGTATCTTTGTCCATGTTAGAGCACACAGCTAAAGGGGCAGTATAGATGGTATGAGCCTTGGATAATTAGGACCATTTGATGTTAGAACACATTTTTCTACAGCCATTAATTGAGAGACTAGGTCTAGCCACTAATATCAAGGAAGAGTTTTTCCTTCTGCACTCTCAGAACTCTTCAACGACTTACTAGTATATAGTATTTAAAGAAGTATCCAGCATACCAGCTCATTTTTTTTATTTTTTTTAATCCCAGAGTAGCAATGTTCAAGTAAATTTCTCCCTGTATTACCCCCCCATACCCTTTTTGGCAGAGTTTAGTAGCCTCTGCCCTATCCAAAGAGTCCTACCTGCTCTTTGGACCCTAACAAGAATAAAAGTGCTGTGTTTGCATAAATATTTTTTCTTACTTACAACCTACCAGTAGATGTACTCTCATCCTAGATAAAGTAAGAAGAAGAGGGAAAAAAAAAAAGAAAAAAAAAAAAGAATTTTTTTTTAACTTGTAGAAGGTTTCACGTAAGAGTGTACATTGGCTCTCCAAGTGTGGTTTGGGATGAGATTGAGTTTATTTTGTTTTTCTCTTGCGCCCTCGCCTGCCCAAAGCAATGTTTGGACCCACCTGTGGTTCGGTTTCACTCTGAGGGCGCGACAGAAACCCTTGTATATTCATATTTAATACTACTCACTGTTTTACACTACGCAATGTTTATCATCTATCTCACACCAAATTTCTGTTATTCGTTGTTAGGAGTTACTGCCTTGTTCCTCTTTGTATCTTAATCTGTGGGTCATCTGACCACGACTTTTGAATCAAATTGTTTAATATGTTGATAGCACAGCTTGACACTGGTGTCATCTCTGTTTCCAAAAAGACTGCTCCCTCCAGGGGAGCTAGAAAGCCTTGATGACACAGCAAATTCTTAATAACTCAAATGGGGAACAGATCTGATTGGATACTAAGACAACAGTGTGTGTTTGGATAGTATTGTGTTCATCCGTTGTCATCTTTATTTTTATTTTTGTTTTTATTTTTTATTTTTCTTGAGATATTGTCTGTGAACATGTTTGCCATGTATGTACCTATGTGCTATGTTTCCTCAATAAAAATATATTAATAAAAAAAAAAAAAAAAAAAGGCCCCACCACTCTGGAATCAAGAGGGAGGGGTCTCCTTTTCGCGCCTCAGTTGCGCTGTTGTTTTTGCTAGACAGTTCATGCAGCTTCACGTGGGTAGTCCAGAGACTTCAGAAAGGACCTCAAATAATTCCTAAGGAAGGTAAAAGCCACTGTAGAGGTTGTGGCATTGTGCTGTAGTGTTTTAACCGGTTAACTGCTGTTCTTAGCTCCGGTTTGGGCATTAAGGGGTTAATTGGTCTGAAAATTTGTGTGCAATCTTTTCAAAGCATTAAAACAATGTGGTGAAAATTTCATTAAAATCTGATGTTTATTTGATGGTTATTTGATGTTTTAGTAATAAAGTGTGCACTTTTATTATTTAAAGACACAGTAACGTTTTTTATTCAAAAATTATTTTTTATGCATTGTAGTGCTGTCTAAGTCTGTCAAACATGTCTGACCCTTCAGATAGCCTTTGTTCTGTATGTTTAAAGGCCAAGGCGGTGCCCCCATTAAATTTATGTGTGAAGTGTGCTATAGCGTCCAAACAGCTTAAGGACCGTACAGTCACGCTTAGGGATGTAGCCCAAGATGATTCTTTAGCTGAAGGTAGTGAGGATAGTCCGCTATCCTCTCCTTCTGTGTCAACACCAGCTATGCCCGCGCAAGCGATGCCCAGTACATCTAGCGCACCAATTCCTATTACTTTGCAACAATTAGCAGCAGTAATGGATAATTCTCTTGCAGCATTTTTATCCAAACTGCCAGCTTTTCCAAGAAAGCGTGTTAGCTCAGTTTTAAATACAGAAAATGAGCAAGCAGACGCAGCGGATAATTTATCTGTAGTACCCTCACAGCAATCTGACTTGGCGGTGAGGGAGGGCCTGTCTGAGGGAGAAATTTCTGATACAGGAAAAGTTTCTCAGCAGGCAGAGCCAGATACCATAGCATTTAAATTTAAGTTAGAACACCTCCGCGCCCTGCTTAAGGAGGTCCTAGCTACACTTGATGATATCGTGTCTAGGGAGTGGGAGAAACCAGGTGTACCTTTTGTCCCCCCCCCTATATTTAAGAAAATGTTCCCCATTGTTGACCCAAGGAGGGACGCGTGGCAGACGGTCCCTAAGGTAGAGGGGGCAGTTTCAACACTAGCTAAGCGCACGACTATACCAATAGAAGACAGTTGCGCTTTCAAGGATCCTATGGATAAAAAATTAGAAGGTTTACTTAAGAAAATTTTTGTTCAACAAGGTTTTCTTCTTTAACCAATTTCTTGCATTATTCCTGTAACCACTGCAGCGGCTTTTTGGTTTGAGGAACTAGAAAACTCGCTCCAGAAGGAGACTACTTATGATGAAGTCATGGACAGAATTCACGCCCTGAAGTTGGCTAATTCTTTCATTACAGATGCCGCTTTTCAGGTAGCTAAATTAGCAGCGAAAAATTCTGGTTTTGCAATCGTGGCGAGCAGAGCGCTTTGGCTAAAATCTTGGTCGGCGGATGTGCCGTCCAAAACAAAATTGCTTAATATTCCTTTCAAGGGTAAGACCCTATTCGGGCCAGAGTTGAAAGAAATTATTTCAGATATCACTGGGGGAAAGGGCCATGCCCTTCCACAAGATCGACCTTTCAAAGCTAAAAATAAGTCTAATTTTCGTTCCTTTCGCAATTTCAGGAACGGACCTGCTTTTACCTCTACAGCCACTAGGCAGGAGGGTAACACATCCCAGCCCAAACCAGCATGGAAACCATTGCAAGGCTGGAACAAGGGTAAACAGGCCAAGAAGCCTGCTGCTGCTACCAAGACAGCATGAAAGGATAGCCCCCGATCCGGGACCGGATCTAGTAGGGGGCAGACTTTCTTTCTTTGCTCAGGCTTGGGCAAGAGATGTTCCGGACCCCTGGGCGTTAGAAATTGTCTCTCAGTGGTATCTTCTGGAATTCAAGGACCTTCCTCCAAGGGGAAGGTTCCACATGTCTCGCTTATCTTTAGACCAGATAAAGAGACAGGCATTCTTACGTTGCATAGAAGACCTTCTAAAAATGGGAGTGATACACCCAGTTCCAACAGCAGAACAAGGACTGGGTTTTCTCCAACATTGGTGTGTCCGGTCCACGGCGTCATCCATTACTTGTGGGAAATATTCTCCCCCACAGGGAAAGGCAAGGAGAGCACACAGCAAGAGCTGTCCATATAGCTCCCCCTCTGGCTCCGCCCCCCAGTCATTCTCCTTGCCGCTCTGAACAAGTAGCATCTACCACGGGGATGGCGAGTAGTTTGTGGTGTTAGTTGTAGTTTTTTATTCTTCTATCAAGAGTTTGTTATTTTAAAATAGTGCTGGCTTGTACTATTTACTCTATAACAGAAAAGTGATGAAGATTTCTGTTTAAGAGGGCTATGATTTTAGCAGACAGTAACTAAAATCCATTACTGTTATCACGCAGGACTGTTGAAACAAGAGAACTTCAGTTGGGGGTAACAGTTTGCAGACTCATCTGCTTCAGTATGACTGGTCTCCTTCTAACAACACAGGCTAATGCTAGATGACAGTCATATTTCCCCTCAGGGGAAAAGGTAAGACATTTTTCTTTCACCTCAGCAAAAAAGATAACAAGCTTCCCCTTTTTGTTTTTTATGCTGGTAGACACTGTTAGGGGCAAAATCGATTGGTTTTTATTACAATATGATACCATTTGAAATATTTTATAAGCTCACATACACTGGGGAACGTTTTTTATTGATCTGGCTTGTTTTAGACACCTAAATCTAGTCAGGAAGGCCCCTTCACTCTAGTGTGCTGAGGGAGGAAGCCTCATTTTGGTGCTTCAGCTGCACAGTTGATTTACAAGGCAGTGCATGCAGATAGGGTCCTGTGGCTCAGAAAGTCTCTCCAGAAGGCTTATTTCTGTGAATGGTGACCCCTAAGGAAGGTAAAAAGCTGCAACAAGGCTGTAGCAGGGATTGTAGTGTATAAAAACGGTTAAATCCAACAATTAGCTCCGGTTTGCTTGTTTAAAGAGCTAGAGTCTCCATATTTGCTGTGCAATACTTTCTAAGCATTAAGACACTGGGGTCCAAATTTCAGAAAAATCGGAAATTGCCTTCATAGTTTTTTGAACATTCAGACATAAATGTGTCATTTTATTATTTAAAGAGACAGTAACGTTTTTGTTTAAAATCGTTTTTATTGCATTGTTTGCCTGCCTAAATCTGTTTAACATGTCTGTTCCATCAGATAACCTATGTTCTGTGTGTATAGAGACAAATGTGGTTCCCCCTTCGAGTGTTTGTGATAATTGCGCCATAGCGTCCAAACAAAATCAGGACAGCTCTGTTATTTTTCATAATGTTGCCCAAGATGATTTATCTAATGAAGGTAGAAGGGATAGCTCTACATCCTCTCCTTCTGTGTCTACACCAGCTTTGCCCGCGCAGGCGACACCTAGCGCGCCAGTGCTTATTTCTATGCAACAATTATCAGTAGTAGTGGATAATTCTATAGCAAATCTTTTATCCAAACTGCCAGCTTTTCAGAGAAAGCGTGATTGTTCAGTTTTAAATACAGATAAAAAGGATGAACAATCAGACGCTGACGATGCCTTATCTATTTTACCCTCGCATCAATCGGAATTGGCTGTAAGGGAAGGGCTGTCTGAGGGTGAAATTTCAGATTCAGGAAAAATTTCTCAACAGGCAGAACCTGATCTAGTGGCATTTAAGTTTAAACTAGAACATCTCCGCGCTTTGCTTAAGGAGGTATTAGCTACTCTGGATGACTGTGATTCCATGGTAGTACCAGAGAAGTTGTGCAAATTGGACAAATTTTTAGAGGTCCCAGTGCACGACGACGCTTTTCCAATACCTAAGAGGGTAGCGAACATAGTGGAAAAGGAGTGGGAGAAGCCAGGTGTACCCTTTGCCCCACCTCCTATATTTAAGAAAATGTTTCCCATAGTAGACCCTAGAAGGGACGCATGGCAAACGGTCCCGAAGGTTGAGGGAGCTGTTTCAACACTAGCGAAGCGCACAACTATTCCTATAGAGGACAGCTGCGCTTTCAAAGATCCTATGGATAAAAAATTGGAAGGATTGCTTAAAAAGATTTTTGTTCAGCAAGGGTTCATCCTTCAACCAGCTACGTGTGTTATTACTGTCACTTCAGCGGCGTCCTTTTGGTTCGAAGAACTAGAAAGGTCGCTCCAGAAAGAGACTTCCTATGAAGAAGTCATGGACAGAATTCACGCATTAAAGTTAGCTAATTCCTTTATATTGGATGCCGCCTTTCAAATAACGAAATTGGCGGCGAAAAACTCAGGTTTTGCTATAGTAGCGCGGAGGGCGCTTTGGCTAAAATCCTGGTCGGCAGATGTGTCGTCCAAGACTAAGTTACTGAATATTCCTTTCAAGGGTAAGACCCTTTTTGGGCCGGAATTGAAGGAAATTATTTCAGACATCACTGGGGGTAAGGGCCATGCCCTCCCACAGGATAGGCCTTTTAAGGCTAAGAACAAGTCTAATTTTCGTTCCTTTCGCAATTTCAGGAACGGACCGGCTAATAACTCCACTGCCGCTAGACAAGAAGGTAACGCGGCCCAGCCCAAACCCGCTTGGAAGCCCATGCAAGGCTGGAACAAGGGAAAACAAACCAAGAAACCTGCTGCTGCTACCAAGACAGCATGAAGGGGTAGCCCCCGATCCGGGACCGGATCTGGTAGGGGGCAGACTATCTCTCTTCGCTCAGGCTTGGGCAAGAGATGTTCTGGATCCCTGGGCACTAGAGATAGTTTCCAAGGGATACCTTTTAGAATTCAAGGGACTTCCTCCAAAGGGAAGGTTCCACCTGTCTCGCTTATCTTCAGACCAGATAAAGAAACAGGCATTCTTACATTGTGTAAGAGACCTATCAAAGATGGGAGTGATAAACCCAGTCCCCTCCGGGGAACAAGGTCTAGGTTTTTACTCAAACCTGTTTGTGGTTCCCAAAAAAGAGGGAACTTTCAGGCCAATTCTGGATTTAAAGATATTAAACAAGTTCCTCAGAGTTCCATCCTTCAAGATGGAAACCATTCGGACAATCTTACCGACAATCCAACAGGGTCAATTTTTGACTACCGTGGATCTAAAGGATGCGTATCTGCATATCCCAATCCACAAATCTCATCATCAGTTCCTGAGGTTCGCCTTTCTGGACAAACATTACCAGTTTGTGGCTCTTCCATTCAGTTTAGCCACCGCTCCTAGAATTTTCACAAAGGTGCTAGGGTCCCTTCTAGCGGTCCTAAGACCGAGGGGCATCGCTGTAGCACCTTATCTAGACGACATCCTAATCCAAGCGTCGTCCCTTTCCAAAGCGAGGGCTCATACAGACATTGTGTTGGCCTTTCTCAGATCTCACGGGTGGAAGGTGAACATAGAAAAAAGTTCACTGTCACCGTCCACAAGGGTTCCTTTTCTGGGAACAATAATAGATTCTGTGGAAATGAAGATCTTTCTCACAGAAGTCAGAAAGGCAAAGCTTCTAAAAGCTTGTCGAGTTCTTCATTCTATTCCTCAACCCTCCATAGCTCAATGCTGGAAGTAATAGGACTAATGGTCGCAGCAATGGATGTGGTTCCTTTTGCTCGAATTCATCTAAGACCATTACAGCTATGCATGCTCAATCAGTGGAATGGGGACTATACAGACTTGTCTCCCCAAATTCAAGTAGATCAGGTAACCAGGGACTCACTTCTCTGGTGGTTGACCCAGGATCACCTGTCTCAGGGAATGAGTTTCCGCAGACCGGAGTGGGTCATCGTCACGACCGACGCCAGCCTCTTGGGGTGGGGCGCGGTCTGGGACTCCCTGAAAGCTCAGGGCCTATGGTCGCGGGAAGAGTCGCTTCTCCCGATAAACATTTTGGAACTAAGAGCTATATTCAATGCGCTCCTGGCTTGGCCTCAGCTAGCGGAAGCCAGGTTCATAAGATTTCAGTCGGACAACATAACGACTGTTGCGTACATCAATCATCAGGGGGGAACAAAGAGTTCCCTAGCGATGAAGGAAGTAACCAAGATAATCCAATGGGCAGAGAATCACTCCTGCCATCTATCTGCTATTCACATCCCAGGAGTAGACAACTGGGAGGCGGACTATTTGAGTCGTCAGACTTTCCATCCGGGGGAGTGGGAACTCCATCCGGAGGTCTTTGCTCAGTTAACCCAATTATGGGGCATTCCAGACATGGATCTAATGGTGTCCCGTCAGAACTTCAAGATACCTTGCTACGGGTCCAGATCCAGGGATCCCAAGGCGACTCTAGTGGATGCATTAGTGGCGCCTTGGTCGTTCAACCTAGCATATGTGTTTCCACCGTTTCCTCTCCTTCCCAGGCTCATAGCCAGGATCAAACAGGAGAAGGCCTCGGTGATTCTGATAGCTCCTGCGTGGCCACACAGGACTTGGTATGCAGACCTGGTGAATATGTCATCGGCTCCACCATGGAAGCTACCTTTGAGACAGGATCTTCTCGTACAAGGTCCATTCGAACATCCAAATCTAGTTTCTCTGCAGCTGACTGCTTGGAATTTGAACGCTTGATTTTATCCAAGCGTGGGTTTTCAAATTCTGTGATAGATACTCTGGTCCAAGCCAGAAAACCTGTGACTAGAAAGATTTACCATAAAATATGGAAAATATATATCTGTTGGTGTGAATCCAAAGGATTCTCCTGGAGTAAGATTAAAATTCCAAAGATTCTCTCCTTTCTCCAAGAAGGTTTGGATAAAGGGTTGTCAGCTAGTTCTCTAAAAGGACAGATTTCTGCATTATCCGTCTTGTTGCACAAACGACTGGCAGCTTTGCCAGATGTACAAGCTTTTGTTCAGGCTTTGGTTAGAATCAAGCCTGTTTACAGACCCATGACTCCTCCTTGGAGTCTAAATTTAGTTCTTTCAGTTCTTCAAGGGGTTCCGTTTGAATCTTTACATTCCATAGATATTAAGTTATTATCTTGGAAAGTTCTGTTTTTGGTTGCTATTTCTTCTGCTAGAAGAGTTTCTGAATTATCTGCTTTGCAGTATAATCCACCATATCTGGTTTTTCATTCAGATAAGGTTGTTTTGCGTACTAAGCCTGGTTTTCTTCCAAAAGTTGTTTCCAACAAGAACATCAACCAGGAAATAGTTGTTCCTTCTTTGTGTCCGAATCCAGTTTCAAAGAAGGAACGTTTATTACACAATTTAGATGTTTTTCGTGCTTTAAAGTTCTATTTAGAAGCAACAAAAGATTTTAGACAAACCTCATCTTTGTTTGTCGTTTACTCTGGTAAGAGGAGAGGTCAAAAAGCTACTGCTACCTCTCTCTCTTTCTGGCTGAAAAGCATTATCCGCTTGGCTTATGAGACTGCCGGACGGCAGCCTCCTGACCGTATCACAGCTCACTCTACTAGGGCTGTGGCTTCCACATGGGCCTACAAGAACGAGGCTTCTGTTGACCAGATATGTAAGGCAGCAACTTGGTCTTCTCTGCACACTTTTGCCAAATTCTACAAATTTGATACTTTTGCTTCTTCGGAGGCTATTTTTGGGAGAAAGGTTTTGCAAGCCGTGGTGCCTTCCGTTTAGGTAACCTGATTTGCTCCCTCCCTTCATCCGTGTCCTAAAGCTTTGGTATTGGTTCCCACAAGTAATGGATGACGCCGTGGACCGGACACACCAATGTTGGAGAAAACAGAATTTATGCTTACCTGATAAATTACTTTCTCCAACGGTGTGTCCGGTCCACGGCCCGCCCTGGTTTTTTAATCAGGTTGAAAAAAATTTCTTTATACACTACAGTCACCACGGCACCCTATAGTTTCTCCTTTTTCTCCTAACCGTCGGTCGAATGACTGGGGGGCGGAGCCAGAGGGGGAGCTATATGGACAGCTCTTGCTGTGTGCTCTCCTTGCCTTTCCCTGTGGGGGAGAATATTTCCCACAAGTAATGGATGACGCCGTGGACCGGACACACTGTTGGAGAAAGTAATTTATCAGGTAAGCATAAATTCTGTTTTTATTCAAACCTGTTTGTAGTTCCCAAAAAGGAAGAAACTTTCAGGCCAATCCTGGATTTAAAAATCCTAAACAAATTCCTCAGAGTTCCATCATTCAAAATGGAAACCATTCAGACAATTTTACCAATGATTCAGGAGGGTCAATATATGACTACCGTGGACTTAAAGGATGCGTACCTGCATATTCCTATCCACAAAGATCACCATCAGTTCCTGAGGTTCGCCTTTCTGGACAAGCATTACCAATTCGTAGCCCTTCCCTTCGGATTGGCCACTGCTCCCAGAATTTTCACAAAGGTGCTAGGGTCCCTTCTAGCGGTGCTAAGACCGAGGGGCATTGCAGTAGCACCTTACCTAGACGACATCTTAATGCAAGTGTTGTCCAATCACAAAGCAAAGGCTCATACGGACATGATTCTAGCCTTTCTAAGGTCTCACGGGTGGAAGGTGAACATAGAAAAGAGTTATCTGTCCCCGTTCACAAGGGTTCCCTTCCTGGGAACAGTAATAGACTCGGTAGAAATGAAGATCTTTCTGACGGAGGTCAGGAAGTTAAAACTTTTGAACACTTGTCGAGTTCTTCATGCCATTCCTCAACCCTCCGTAGCTCAGTGCATGGAGGTAATAGGACTAATGGTTGCGGCAATGGACGTGGTTCCTTTTGCTCGAATTCATTTAAGACCACTGCAATTGTGCATGCTCAAACAGTGGAATGGGGATTATGCAGATTTGTCTCCCCAGATACAAGTGGACCAAAAAACCAGAGACTCTCTCCTCTGGTGGTTGTCTTAGGATCACCTGTCTCAGGGAATGAGTTTCCGAAGACCGGAGTGGATCATTGTCACGACCGACGCCAGCCTCTTAGGCTGGGGTGCGGTCTGGGAGTCCCTGAAAGCTCAGGGTCTATGGTCTCGGGAAGAATCTCTTCTCCCGATAAACATTTTGGATTCTAGCTAAGCGTGGGTTTTCGGAATCAGTTATAGATACTCTGATCCAGGCTAGAAAGCCTGTCACCAGGAAAATTTACCATAAGATATGGCGGAAATATCTTTGCTGGTGCGAATCAAAGGTTTACTCATGGAGTAAGATTAGGATTCCAAGGTTACTATCTTTTCTCCAAGAAGGATTGGAGAAAGGTTTGTCAGCTAGTTCCTTAAAAGGACAGATATCTGCTCGCTCTGTTTTGTTACACAAGCGTCTGGCAACAGTGCCAGATGTTCAGGCGTTTGTACAGGCTTTAGTCAGAATCAAGCCTGTCTACATACCTGTGGCTCCTCCATGGAGTCTAAATTTAGTTATTTCAGTTCTTCAAGGGGTTCCGTTTGAACCTCTACATTCCATAGATATCAAGTTACTATCTTGGAAAGTTTTGTTTTGGTAGCTATTTCTTCTGCTAGAAGAGTTTTTGAATTATCTGCTTTGCAGTGTAATTCACCCTATCTGGTGTTCCATACAGATAAGGTCGTTTTTCGTACCAAACCTGGTTTTCTTCCAAAAGTGGTTTCCAATAAGAATATTAACCAGAAAATAGTTGTTCCTTCTCTGTGTCCTAATCCAGTTTCTAACAAGGAACGTCTGTTACACAACCTTGATGTGGTTCGTGCTTTGAAGTTTTACCGAAAAGCTACTAAAGACTTCAGACAAACATCGTCCTTGTTTGTTGTCTATTCTGGCAAGAGGAGAGGTCAAAAATCGACTGCGACCTCTTTGTCTTTCTGGCTGAAAAGCATCATCCGATAGACTTATGAGACTGCTGGAAGGCAGCCTCCTGAACGAATTACAGCTCACTCTACTAGAGCTGTGGCTTCCACATGGGCTTTCAAGAATGAGGCTTCTGTTGAACAGATCTGTAAGGCAGCGACTTGGTCTTCACTGCATACATTTACCAAATTTTACAAATTCGATACTTTTGCTTCTTCGGAGGCTATTTTTGGGAGAAAGGTTTTGCAAGCAGTGGTGCCTTCCGTTTAGGTTACCTGACTTGTTCCCTCCCTTCATCCGTGTCCTAAAGCTTTGGTATTGGTTCCCACAAGTAAGGATGAAGCCGTGGACCGGATACACCAATGTAGGAGAAAACAGAATTTATGTTTACCTGATAAATTTCTTTCTCCTACGGTGTATCCGGTCCACGGCCCACCCTGGCATTTTGGTCAGGTTTAAATTTATTTTTGTAAACTACAGTCACCACTGCACCCTATGGTTCTCATTTTTATCCTAACCGTCGATCGAATGACTGGGGGGGCGGAGCCTAAGGGGAGCTATATGGACAGCTCTGCTGTGTGCTCTCTTTGCCACTTCCTGTAGGGATTGAGAATATCCCACAAGTAAGGATGAAGCCGTGGACCGGATAAACCGTAGGAGAAAGAAATTTATCAGGTAAACATAAATTCTGTTTTTTACTCTAAAATGTAAATTATTACATTTTACATATATTAAATCTCATTTGCCAATTACCAGCACATTCTTCCATCTTAGTAAATTCTCTTGCAAAGCAATAATATCCTGAAATGACCTAATCACCTTACTTAACATTGTATCATCTGCAAAAATAGAAATTTTGCTTTTTAATCCTTCCTCCAAATCTAGATATATATATATATATATATATATATATATATATATATATATATATATATATGGAACATAATGAAATATAAAATACTGTAAAAGTATAAGGTGATTACCTCTGTTTGTTACAGGATTCAATCATGCCAAAAGATGGATTGTGAGTGATGGTCAAAGGCAGGCCAAGGTCTGAACCCGGAAGGTCAGTCTGCACACAGGGAGAATTCAGAAAAAATAGTCATATACATGGCTCTAAATGTCAAGAGCCAGAAAGTCAGTAGAAATCATGCAACACATCAAGGGTTCAGACTTAGAATGTAATTCAGAAGTCAATACATAGTCCTCCCAGATTTGTGAAGGAAAAATCAGTAAAGCCAGGATAACCTCAAGTAAATAACCAAGCAGTAAGAGCTAGTCTCACATTTTTTAAATTCCTGCATAAACTTTGGTATCTGTTTCATAGTTGAGCCATTTCTGTCATACACCCTATAAACGTCTTCATTAGCAGTGCATCAAGATTCACAACATTTTTGCTGTCTCTACTGGAATAACCGCTATCTTCAATGGACATCAAATCCTGTGTCAAACTGAATTGCATTATAGACAAACATCTGATGACCATTGTCAGTGGTTAAAACTGGTAAGTCACCCTCTTCCTACCTCTGTATATGTTCCCAACATTAGTCAAGCTACAAGGGGAATTATGGGCCCGACATGCAAACAGAAGTAGAATTATATATATATAGTTACACCTATTTTCATGTATGATCAAACTGCATATCATTGAATTATGAGAGAAAACTAGAAATCTGGGATTTCTAATTGGAAAAACAGGTGAAACTCCGATTTAAAAGAAACACTGCAAGACAAAAGCAAATCTTAGATAAAATAACTAAAAAAAAATGGCAAATAGTTTCAAATACAAAGGATAAACATTCCAAAACTTTATAGAGCTTTTTTTTTTTTTTTTTTTTTTTTTTCAAGGCTTTATTGATATAATTAAAATGTAACATTACAGGTTCCACAAGACATGTAAGGCTGTAAACATGTGCATTGTTTAGGCTGTTAAGTAACAGTTAAAAGTCTTTATGGTGTTTTTTCGATGTTCCTTGAGGCCTCAGGTAGCTGAAAAGTCCCATGAGTATGTTATGCTAATACGCTTTCTTCACCCAACCTAGTACAGAGGGTTGGTTTCAGAACAGATGTTCCTGTAAGTTATTTCTACCTTGCTGGATATATTTTTAATTTTTACAGTTCCTATTGTAATTTAAATCATTGACTTTGGTGAGTAGATATATACATAACAATAACAGTGATTACAGTTTAGTTCCTACACAGTTAGGGGGGGGGGCTTAAGGAGGGGAGGGGGAGGGGTCTGGTTATGAGGGAGGAGAAGGATTCATCTTGTAAGGGGGGGAGGGGGAGGAAGAGAATAAGGTGAGATGGGGTGGAGGGAGGATAAGAATGTTTTATGGACCGCCACGGGTGGGAGCAGGTAAGGCCCCAAGTTGGGGTTTGTGACTGTGTGTATGTCATGTATAGAGAGGGTTAGGGGTAGAGAGTCTTGTTCAGATTGCTGTGTCTTTCCACGTTAGACACTTGTATTCATGCAAGTCAGGTCTCCCAGTCTTGATGTAGTGGTATCTTTCAAGCTGTAGGTGTGCAGTGACAAGGCTTTCCCATTCTAGTATGGAGGGTATTGACTGGGTTTTCCATTTTTTGGGTATTAGAGCCTTAGCTCCATTGATCATGGTAAGGAATAGGGACCTGTCATGTTGGTGATTGAAATCCGGGAGGTCTAAATAAAGTAGGATAGAGGCTGTTGGTTGTATAGAGAGGTGAAGTTTCCCGTTAATTCTATCAAATACCTCATTCCAGAAGTCCCTTATTTTGGGGCAATCCCACCATATATGTAACATGGTGCCCGATGCCCCACAGCCTCTCCAGCATTTTCCCGTTGTATTGGGGTGTATCTTTTTGATTCTGTAAGGAGTCAAGTACCATCTGCTTAGGAATGTATAATGGATTTCTTGAGTTCTAGCTGAAACTGAGCATTTTTTTTGTTATGTCAAAGACTCTATGCCATGCTTTGGGTTTGTATTCTCGTCCCAGTTCCCTGTGCCACCCCTGCGTGAACATAGGAAGGTCTTGTAGGCCGTTGCTTTGTAAGATAGTGTAAAGTTGAGAGATCAGGTGCCTAGGTGGGGTGCTTAAGGTGCAGAGGTTTTCAAAGGGTGTGAGTGCTCTGAATAGTGATGTTTCTTCTGTTAAGTGTGATCAGTCCACGGGTCATCATTACTTCTGGGATATTACTCCTCCCCAACAGGAAGTGCAAGAGGATTCACCCAGCAGAGCTGCATATAGCTCCTCCCCTCTACGTCACTCCCAGTCATTCTCTTGCACCCAACGACTAGATAGGATGTGTGAGAGGACTATGGTGATTATACTTAGTTTTATATCTTCAATCAAAAGTTTGTTATTTTAAAATAGCACCGGAGTGTGTTATTATCTCTCTGGCAGAGTTTGAAGAAGAATCTACCAGAGTTTTTGTTATGATTTTAGCCGGAGTAGTTAAGATCATATTGCTGTTTCTCGGCCATCTGAGGAGAGGTAAACTTCAGATCAGGGGACAGCGGGCAGATGAATCTGCATAGAGGTATGTAGCAGTTTTTATTTTCTGACAATGGAATTGATGAGAAAATCCTGCCATACCGATATAATGTCATGTATGTATACTTTACACTTCAGTATTCTGGGGAATGGTACTTCACTAGAATTACACTGTAAGAAATACATAAAGCTGTTTAATAACTAGAGATTATGTTTAACGTTTTTGCTGGAATGTAAAATTGTTTTCATTTACTGAGGTAATGAGTGAATAAATGTTTGGGCACTATTTTTCCACTTGGCAGTTGCTTAATCTGTTTTTCTGACAGTTTCTGTTCTCCCTCACTGCTGTGTGTGAGGGGGAGGGGCCGTTTTTTGGCGCTTTTACTACACATCAAATATTTCAGTCAGCAACTCATTGTATTCCCTGCATGATCCGGTTCATCTCTACAGAGCTCAGGGGTCTTCAAAACTTATTTTGAGGGAGGTAATTTCTCTCAGCAGAGCTGTGAGAATTATAGTTTGACTGAGATAAAAAACGTTTATTCTGTAATTTGTTTCCTGCTTTCAGAATTTGTTATCTTTGCTAATGAGATTAAACCTTTGCTAAAGTTGTGTTATTTACAAGGATTGAGGCTATAACTGTTTCAATTTATTAATTTTCAACTGTCATAGATCTTCTGTGCTTCTTAAAGGCACAGTACGTTTTAATATTATTCTAATTGAATTGTATTTCCAAGTTACAAGTTTATTTGCTAGTGTGTTAAACATGTCTGATTCAGAGGATGATACCTGTGTCATTTGTTGCAATGCCAAAGTGGAGCCCAATAGAAATTTATGTACTAACTGTATTGATGCTACTTTAAATAAAAGTCAATCTGTACAAATTGAACAAATTTCACCAAACAACGAGGGGAGAGTTATGCCGACTAACTCGCCTCACGTGTCAGTACCTACATCTCCCGCTCAGAGGGAGGTGCGTGATATTGTAGCGCCGAGTACATCTGGGCGGCCATTACAAATCACATTACAGGATATGGCTACTGTTATGACTGAGGTTTTGGCTAAATTACCAGAGCTAAGAGGTAAGCGTGATCACTCTGGGGTGAGAACAGAGTGCGCTGATAATATTAGGGCCATGTCAGACACTGCGTCACAGGTGGCAGAACATGAGGACGGAGAGCTTCATTCTGTGGGTGACGGTTCTGATCCAAACAGACTGGATTCAGATATTTCAAATTTTAAATTTAAACTGGAAAACCTCCGTGTATTACTAGGGGAGGTGTTAGCGGCTCTGAATGATTGTAACACAGTTGCAATACCAGAGAAAATGTGTAGGTTGGATAAATATTTTGCGGTACCGACGAGTACTGAGGTTTTTCCTATACCTAAGAGACTTACTGAAATTGTTACTAAGGAGTGGGATAGACCCGGTGTGCCGTTCTCACCCCCTCCGATATTTAGAAAAATGTTTCCAATAGACGCCACCACAAGGGACTTATGGCAAACGGTCCCTAAGGTGGAGGGAGCAGTTTCTACCTTAGCTAAGCGTACCACTATCCCGGTGGAGGATAGCTGTGCTTTTTCAGATCCAATGGATAAAACATTAGAGGGTTACCTTAAGAAAATGTTTGTTCAACAAGGTTTTATATTGCAACCCCTTGCATGCATTGCGCCGATCACGGCTGCAGCGGCATTCTGGATTGAGTCTCTGGAAGAGAACATTGGTTCAGCTACTCTGGACGACATTACGGACAGGCTTAGAGTCCTTAAACTAGCTAATTCATTCATTTCGGAGGCCGTAGTACATCTTACTAAACTTACGGCGAAGAATTCAGGATTCGCCATTCAGGCACGCAGGGCGCTGTGGCTAAAATCCTGGTCAGCTGATGTTACTTCTAAGTCTAAATTGCTTAATATACCTTTCAAAGGGCAGACCTTATTCGGGCCCGGGTTGAAAGAGATTATCGCTGACATTACAGGAGGTAAAGGCCATGCCCTGCCTCAGGACAAAGCCAAGACTAGACAGTCTAATTTTCGTTCCTTTCATAATTTCAAAGCAGGAGCAGCATCAACTTCCTCTGCACCAAAACAGGAAGGAGCTGTTGCTCGCTACAGACAAGGCTGGAAACCTAACCAGTCCTGGAACAAGGGCAAGCAGACTAGGAAACCTGCTGCTGCCCCTAAAACAGCATGAATTGAGGGCCCCCGATCCGGGATCGGATCTAGTGGGGGGCAGACTTTCTCTCTTCGCCCAGGCTTGGGCAAGAGATGTTCAGGATCCCTGGGCGCTAGAGATAATATCTCAGGGATACCTTCTGGACTTCAAATACTCTCCTCCAAGAGAGAGATTTCATCTGTCAAGATTGTCAACAATCCAGACAAAGAAAGAGGCGTTTCTACGCTGCGTACAAGAGCTCTTGTTAATGGGAGTAATCCATCCAGTTCCACGATCGGAACAGGGACAGGGGTTTTACTCAAATCTGTTTGTGGTTCCCAAAAAAGAGGGAACTTTCAGACCAATCCTGGACTTAAAGATCCTAAACAAATTCCTAAGAGTTCCATCGTTCAAGATGGAGACTATTCGGACAATTTTACCTATGATCCAAGAGGGTCAGTACATGACCACTGTAGATTTAAAAGATGCTTACCTTCACATACCGATTCACAAAGATCATTATCGGTACCTAAGGTTTGCCTTCCTAGACAGGCATTACCAGTTTGTGGCTCTTCCATTCGGATTGGCTACAGCTCCAAGAATCTTCACAAAGGTTCTGGGTGCTCTTCTGGCAGTACTAAGACCGCGGGGAATCTCGGTAGCTCCATACCTAGACGACATTCTGATACAAGCTTCAAGCTTTCAAACTGCCAAGTCTCATACAGAGTTAGTGCTGGCATTTCTAAGGTCACATGGATGGAAGGTGAACGAAAAGAAAAGTTCACTCGTTCCACTCACAAGAGTTCCCTTCCTGGGGACTCTTATAGATTCTGTAGAAATGAAGATTTACCTGACAGAGGACAGGCTAACAAGACTTCAAAGTGCTTGCCGCACCCTTCATTCCATTCAACACCCGTCAGTGGCTCAATGCATGGAGGTAATCGGCTTAATGGTAGCGGCAATGGACATAGTACCCTTTGCACGCTTACACCTCAGACCACTGCAACTGTGCATGCTAAGTCAGTGGAATGGGGATTACTCAGACTTATCCCCTTCTCTGAATCTGGATCAAGAGACCAGAAATTCTCTTCTATGGTGGCTTTCTCGGCCACATCTGTCCAGGGGGATGCCATTCAGCAGACCAGACTGGACAATTGTAACAACAGACGCCAGCCTTCTAGGTTGGGGTGCCGTCTGGAATTCTCTGAAGGCTCAGGGACAATGGAGTCAGGAGGAGAGTCTCCTGCCAATAAACATTCTGGAATTGAGAGCAGTTCTCAATGCCCTCCTGGCTTGGCCCCAGTTGACAACTCAGGGGTTCATCAGGTTTCAGTCGGACAACATCACGACTGTAGCTTACATCAACCATCAGGGAGGGACAAGAAGCTCCCTAGCTATGATGGAAGTATCAAAGATAATTCGCTGGGCAGAGTCTCACTCTTGCCACCTGTCAGCAATCCACATCCCGGGAGTGGAGAACTGGGAGGCGGATTTCTTAAGTCGTCAGACTTTTCATCCGGGGGAGTGGGAACTTCATCCGGAGGTCTTTGCCCAAATACTTCGACGTTGGGGCAAACCAGAGATAGATCTCATGGCGTCTCGACAGAACGCCAAGCTTCCTCGTTACTGGTCCAGATCCAGGGATCCAGGAGCAGTCCTGATAGATGCTCTGACAGCACCTTGGGACTTCAGGATGGCTTACGTGTTTCCACCCTTCCCGTTGCTTCCTCGATTGATTGCCAGAATCAAACAAGAGAGAGCATCAGTGATTCTAATAGCACCTGCGTGGCCACGCAGGACTTGGTATGCAGACCTGGTGGACATGTCATCCTGTCCACCTTGGTCTCTACCTCTGAAACAGGACCTTGATACAGGGTCCCTTCAAACATCAAAATCTAACTTCTCTGAAGCTGACTGCTTGGAAATTGAACGCTTGATTTTATCAAGACGTGGGTTTTCTGAGTCAGTTATTGATACCTTAATACAGGCTAGGAAACCTGTTACCAGAAAGATTTACCATAAGATATGGCGTAAATACCTATATTGGTGTGAATCCAAAGGTTACTCTTGGAGTAAGGTTAGGATTCCTAGGATATTGTCTTTTCTACAAGAAGGTTTAGAAAAGGGTTTATCTGCTAGTTCATTAAAGGGACAGATCTCAGCTCTGTCCATTCTGTTACACAAACGTCTGTCAGAAGTTCCTGACGTCCAGGCTTTTTGTCAGGCTTTGGCCAGGATTAAGCCTGTGTTTAAAACTGTTGCTCCACCATGGAGTTTAAACCTTGTTCTTAATGTTTTACAGGGCGTTCCGTTTGAACCCCTTCATTCCATTGATATAAAGTTTTTATCTTGGAAAGTTCTATTTTTAATGGCTATTTCCTCGGCTCGAAGAGTCTCTGAATTATCAGCCTTACATTGTGATTCTCCTTATTTGATTTTTCATTCGGATAAGGTAGTCCTGCGTACTAAACCTGGGTTCTTACCTAAGGTAGTTACTAACAGGAATATCAATCAAGAGATTGTTGTTCCTTCTTTATGCCCAAATCCTTCTTCAAAGAAGGAACGTCTACTGCACAACCTGGATGTAGTCCGTGCTCTAAAATTTTACTTACAGGCAACTAAGGAATTTCGACAAACGTCTTCTCTGTTTGTCATTTACTCTGGGCAGAGGAGAGGTCAAAAAGCTTCCGCTACCTCTCTTTCTTTTTGGCTTCGTAGCATAATTCGTTTAGCTTATGAGACTGCTGGACAGCAGCCTCCTGAAAGAATTACAGCTCATTCTACTAGAGCTGTGGCTTCCACTTGGGCCTTCAAGAATGAGGCCTCTGTTGAACAGATTTGCAAGGCTGCAACTTGGTCTTCGCTTCATACTTTTTCCAAATTTTACAAATTTGACACTTTTGCTTCATCGGAGGCTATTTTTGGGAGAAAGGTTCTTCAGGCAGTGGTTCCTTCTGTATAAAGAGCCTGCCTATCCCTCCCGTCATCCGTGTACTTTTGCTTTGGTATTGGTATCCCAGAAGTAATGATGACCCGTGGACTGATCACACTTAACAGAAGAAAACATAATTTATGCTTACCTGATAAATTCCTTTCTTCTGTAGTGTGATCAGTCCACGGCCCGCCCTGTTTTTAAGGCAGGTAAATATTTTTTAATTTATACTCCAGTCACCACTTCACCCTTGGCTTTTCCTTTCTCGTTGGTCCTTGGTCGAATGACTGGGAGTGACGTAGAGGGGAGGAGCTATATGCAGCTCTGCTGGGTGAATCCTCTTGCACTTCCTGTTGGGGAGGAGTAATATCCCAGAAGTAATGATGACCCGTGGACTGATCACACTACAGAAGAAAGGAATTTATCAGGTAAGCATAAATTATGTTTTTGTGCCTGTGTGTTGACACATAGTGTAGAAGCTGTGCGCAGTGGAACCAAGAGGCAAAAAGATCTGGGTCCCAGTCTCTAAGGTCTTGTTGTGATTTTAGTCTGTTATTAGAGAGAGCGTTGTTTATCGTCAGTTTATTTAGAGGCAGATTTTCCCCGTCCTGTCTCGCAGGTGTTTGAATGTTTGTGGCTGGATTCCCTCTAATCGGGGTGAGTGGTGATATCGGGGTCGATATGTGTGCTTGGGTGGCCATTATCTTGTCCCAGACTTTCATAGTCTCTTTAAGAAGCGGGTATAGTTGTAGATGTGAAGGTCGGTGTTTATGTGGGATCCACGCCAGGGATCCTACGTTAGAGTATTGGAGGATTTCTGAGTCCAATCTTATCCATGCCTTGTGGGCAAGATTTTGGCTCCACTCCACTATGTGCTGTAACGAGATAGCCTGGCTATAGGTGTGTAGGTTGGGTAAGCCTGTCCCTCCCTGTGACCGGGGTCTGTATAAGGTGTTCCTGTTTATTCTGGGTTTGATTCCTCGATAGCTTTTTGGATGTGGTGTATATGTGGGGTAGCTGGTGGTAATGGGATAGTTTGAAGGATGTATAAAATGCGGGGTAAAACATTCATTTTTACTATGTTAATTCTACCTATCCATGAAAATGATTTTTTCCGCCATCCTGAGAGATCTGCAATTATTTCCTCCTTGATTTTTTTGTAATTAGCCTCTATTGTTTCGGGCAGGGTCTGTCTGAGAATGATTCCCAGGTACCGGAGTTCCCTACGTACAACTCTAAGGGGGCAAGTGGTAGCTATGTGGTTGAAGTTGTCTTTTGACTCATTGATATTAAGAAGCGCAGATTTGTTGAGGTTTAGATGGAAGTTGTAGACAGCACCGTATTGCTCCATTTCCCTCAGCACCTCGTGTAAGGAGTGTAGCGTATTTGTGAGTGTAATCAGTATATCATCCACGTACATAGCCAGTTTGTAATTCACCCTATCTGGTGTTCCATAGTGCCTGAGATAGCTGGGTTCAACCTAATTTTGCTAGCTAAGGGTTCTATTGAGATAGCAAACAGGATGGGGGAAAGCGGACATCCCTGCCTGGTCCCGTTCGAAATTGGAAATGTATCTGATAGGACTCCGTTTACATAAACTTTGGCGTTTGGGGTGGAGTATAGGGAGGTGATCCATCCCATAATTCCAGGGCCGAAGTTCATTTTTTGAGGCGTGGAAAGCATGAATGACCAGTTGACTCGGTCAAACGCCTTCTCCGCGTCTGTTGAGAGGAGGGTGAGAGGGATAGATGTTATATTGGCGTGGGAAATTAGCTGGAGAACTTTGAGCGTATTATCTCTTGCCTCTCTGTGCGGGATGAATCCCGTCTCATCCGTTGAGATCAATTGTGGTAGGAATTTATTGAGTCTGTTTGCAATTAGTTTGGCCAAGATTTTGATATCAGAGTTTAGTAGGGAGATTGGGCGGAAGTTTTCTGGTTTTGTGGGAGGCTTGCCAGGTTTAGGCAGTACTACTATATGTGCTTGTAACATGGAACCAGGCAGGGACGCCACCCCTTGGGCTGTGTTTAATACGTCTAGTAGGTGAGGAGCGAGAATAGGGGCAAATTTTTTGTAGTACTTGGAGTTTAGGCCATCAGGGCCAGGGCTTTTACCCGATGGTAGGTTTTTTATGGTTTGTAAAATTTCAGTGATAGTAAAGGGCTCATCCAGTGAGGCCCTATCCATCTCTGAAAGGGATGGCAACTTCACTCTCGACAAGTAATCCTGTATCTGATGTGTGACCTCCCTATCATTCTGTGAGCCTGTTGCACTGGCTACGTTCGTGCGGATGTTATAGAGTGATTCATAGTATTCCCTAAATGTATTTGCTATACTTTTCGCATCGTGGTGGGTGTTGTTGTCTGAGTCTTTGATCTCATGAATGTACGTTTTGAGCTTCTTACGTGCAAGGGCTCTGGCTAATAGTTTGCCTGCTTTGTCGCCTTGTTCATAAAATGTCTGGTTTAGGAAAAGTGCCTTTTTTTGTTCTACCTCTAGATGAAGTGATAATTCTGTTTTAACTTTCGTCAGGTCTGCCAGGAGAATGGTGTTTGTGGGATTGTTTTAATGTTGGTGTTCTAGAAGAGATATTCTAGTTAGTATGGAGTGGAGTTTTTCTCTTTTGAGTCTATTCTGTCTAGCCCTTATTTTTATGAGTTCCCCTCGGATTACGCATTTGTGCGCTTCCCAAATAGTGGATGATGGCAGAGTATCTGTTTTATTTAGGTGAAAATATTCTTGAAGTGATGTAGTGAGGTCTGCCACTGTGACAGGGTGATCTAACAGTGTGTCATCAAGTTTCCACACATGGGCATTTAATGGGGATTCTGGCCAATGAATCGTGCAAGACACAGGGGCATGGTCTGACCATGTGATATTCCGTATGGTGCAGTCCGATATGGTAGTAAGGCCTAGTGTATCTGTGTAAATGTAATCTATTCTAGTCTATTTATTGTGGGGATGGGAGTAGAAGGTAAAGTCCTTAGTGTTTGGATGCGTAACTCACCATACATCGTGTACAACCACCTCCCTTAAGTATTGTGTTATCAGTTTTAACGTCCTAGGTGTTACGGTGGAGGAGCCATCAGAGGTGTCAAGACTGGGATCAATTGGGATATTAAAGTCTCCCCCGATAAAGAGTGCGCCCTTTTGTATTTCAAGGATTTTTTGCGTCATCCGTTTAAGGAATTGGGCTTGTGCTGTGTTGGGAAAGTAGAGATTTATTAATGTTACTGGTCTGTTATATAAGAGGCCCACAATCATAATGTAACGGCCTTCGGGGTCTTTTTCAATTTATATAGGGCTGAAGGGGATTTTCTTGTGGAATAGGATGCCCACTCCACCCTTTTTGGTTGGCCCTGATGCAAAATATGCTTGGGTGTAATGCTTTTGGAACCACTTGGGTTCGCGGCCCTTTTTAAAGTGAGTTTCTTGGAGTAGAACTATGTCTCCTCTCATTCTTTGGAGTTCGGTGAGTGCTATTGCCCTCTTATTTGGGCCGTTCAGGCCTTTTACATTGACCGTGATCAGTTCTATACCCTGGGGCATGGAGCGTGTCTTATGATCTGGCATAGCGTCGGTTGGTGGCTGATATTTAAGACAAGTATGCACTAGGTTTGAACGGGAGGGGTCTAAAGTGACTGGGAAGACAGCAATGAGTTACCTGGAGTAGTCTCCAACCGTGGTGGTCAGTTCTGGAAGGGAAGAGGTCTGTGTAGAGCAATACAACAACAAAGACAATCAAATTAAACAATTCAGATCAAGAAAAAAAAAAAAAAACAGTTAAACAGTAACCGTGAACTTTCTAGGGGAAGAGGCCCTAGTTCCTTGCCTATGAACTTAATGTTTATATTAAATTGTGAATTTGGTGAGTGAATGCGTGTATAAGGTCAGCCGTATCAATGTGTGTGGGGTGAACTTGGTAATGGGTAGTGTAAGTGGGTATTGCTTTCGGTCTATGTGTGTATTGAGTCCCTTTCTACTCTTTATTCTAAAATCAATAGGTGCTGTGATTCATGTGTGTAAGCACATTGTTAGTATATGCAAGAACATGGAACAGAACAACTCAACATGAACTAACAGGCAAATGTAATTTCAACTTATCTTGTTATAAAGAGGATGATGTTATCATTCATGGCTCCAGGAGGTTATGGATCTTACTTAGTCTGAAATAGTCTCTAATCAAAGAGTTCTTATTTCTTCAGATCGGGTTATATCAGGGGCCCATACCAATTCTACCCAATCCAGTTAACGGGGTTGTATCTTTTTCTGGTGTATGTGCTACACCAACTACAGTGTGTCACCCGCAGCCGTTTCTTCTGCAGTGGCAGGAGGATTCTGTAGATGCTCCAGCGCCGGTGGTAATTTTATTGATAAGTGAAAAGATTTGTTGAAAGTTGGTAGGTCATCCAGAGAGCGGAACACCGAGGTGATGTTGTTTTTGGTGGCTACTATGCATGTGGGGAAGCCCCACCTGTATGGGATGTTGTTTTCTCTCAGGACCGCAGTGACAAATTTCAGGTCTTTTCTTTTTTGAAGGGTAGCAGGGCATATGTCTGAGTATATCTGTATTTCTATTCCTGCATGTGTGAGAGGAGATGTGTTCCTTGCCCCTTTGAGTATCTCTTCTTTATCTTTGAATGATAGCAGTTTTACTATCACATCTCTCGGCGGTGCTTTAGCTGGGGGTCTCGGGCGTAGGGCACGATGAGCCCTTTCAATCGGAACCTCTGGTGCTGTTGGTGTATTTTTTGCAGTTCGGAAGAGGCTTTGTAAGTTAACCTGCAGGGCGTCTGGAGGTATTGATTCAGGAATTCCTCGGATCCGCAGGTTGTTCCTGCGGCTCCTGTTTTCCAAGTCTTCCAATCGCTCCATTAGGTTATGTAACATGTCCGCATGCAGCTGGGTGTTGTCTGATTGAGATCTCAGTTCTAGTTGCTGGATATCTTGTTTCTTTTCTATAGTTAGGACTTTGTGTTCTAGCACTGTAATATCCTTCTTGAATTCATTAAACATGTCCTTTACTTCCTGCATAACCTCTCTTATATCTTCTCTAGAGGCAAAATATTTGAGATCATTTTTTGTAACCTGCTGAGAGGTATCTATGTAGCCCGAGGCAGTTTGAGTTTCTGTTTCCTGTCTGTTTTTGATAGATGGTTCACCTGATGTTTTTGGGACAGGGTCAGCTGGTTTTAAATAATTGCTCATAGTGGAGGTTTTAAAGTCTTTGTTCGTTTTAGTGAGCCTTTTGTTGGGCATTTCATTCTGCATGGGTTCTGTATATCTTCTGATAATCCCTTTGTCTCTTTTTTTTTTCTTCTTTTTTTGATAAGTTGTGCCTTTAATAAGAGTGATGTATCCCTCTTCTGTTTGCTAGATAGCAAGTAGCCCTGCAGGATATTCCCTTATCTGTGTCACTATTACTTCTTTATGGGAATGGCTCCTGATCCAAGGGGTCACTTTAAGGGTGCTTTATTCTGTAGCACAGTGGTAAAAAGTTAGTAATAGCACTGTACTGTTTTTAGTGATGCAATAGCTCCGGTGGGGCCTTCAGATTATATTAGGCCTTTTGTTTGTTTTAATGATGGTTATTTTATTTTATGTATTGCTTTGAAATTCCAAAGAAAGCTTTCTGCCCCCAGCTTTTAAGATTGAGTTGCCTTCTGTTAATATTTTACCCTTTTTTGCTGCTCCGTATCTCAAGGGGTTACCTGCTTACCAACTAGTGCGGGATATTGTTCCTATAAGTCTTTAACTTAGCGAGGCTTAGTGAAGGCCTGGCCAGGTATGTATAAGTGATGCGTAGGATGGGGAATCACCTACCAGAATTGCTTTGTGCCTCACTCCGGTTGCCCCTCTCGTGGTATGCAGTGCGCTCTGGAATCTCCCTGTGGGACCATGCGCGGGTGAAGTTCCGGCTCTGGCGGTCCGTGCGCTATCGGTAAGTCCTGCAGGGATCACGATCTGCCTTGCTGTTAAATTTCTTTTTCTAGATCGGTGTCGAGAGTTCCTTTTCTAAGGCCAGTAGTATGTCAGATATCCGGCACCTGCAGCTGTGTAGGCCTCGTTGCGCTGGTGAATCCTTTCTGTGTTAGTCTGATTATACTTGCAATCTGCCTCCAGGAAGTTACCCCTAAGTGCTTGGGGATCTCTATATAATAGCTACGGCTGAATTTGGGGTTAAAGGTATTAATTATTCACTCAGTTATAGTCAGCAAGGAAACTAGGGCATCAGAGCTATTTCTTCAAGCAGCCATATTCCTGTGCGGCCAAGCTCCGCCCCCCTTTATAGAGCTTTTTATCAAATTTCACATATTTAATTCAGTAGGTGAATAAATTAGATAACATTTGCGTTATGTAAAAATATTTTTGTTTCTTTGTTGTTCTTTTTTTTATGTTGTGAAACATGCAAAAAAAAAAAAAGAAAAAAGGAAAGAATGAAATAAGAATTAGTGCTGTCACAATATTTTCAAGTACGTTTCTGCAAAAAACAGTTTAAAACATGTGAGTGGGACTTTATTTTCACTTTATATTAAACAAGATGGCTTAAAGGGACAGTCAACACCAGAACTGTTGTTGTTTAAAAAGATAAATAATCCCTTTATTACCCATTCCCCAGTTTTGCATAACCAACACAGTTATAATAATACACATTTTACCTCTGTAATTACCTTGTATCTAAGCCTCTGCAAACTGCCCTCTTATTTCTGATTTTTTGACAGACTTGTATTTTAGCCAATCAGTGCTGACTCCTAGGTAACTTCACGTGAGTGAGCTCAATGTTATCTATATGTTCTATCCAAATCATAAAATAAAAATGTGAGGTTTCCTGTCCTTTTAGTAACAACAGAAAGCACAGGAAAATTAAATATATCACAGCAAATGCAAGAAGCATGAACTGTATATTGGGGGACCTGCACTTTTAGCAGTAAAGAAATAATATTATATTATGAGCTAACTGAAACTTGGTGGGATGATTCAAATGGAAAAAGAGAGAACAAGTCCGAATTGATGGCCAGTGCAATAGAGTTTATTCTTCTGTAAAGTAGTTTAGCAAGGACAGCTTAAACTAACTGACATGTTTCGCACATGTCACATGCGCTTCTTCAGAGATAGTGGTTTGGGTGCCACAGGTGAGTTTAAATAGGCTACTTCAGCCAATTAAAAAGAGTGGGTTGATCTTAGGTAGTGGGTAGATCACTTAAGCTCAGCTGTGGAAGCCAAAGTATTAACTCTATAGGATGATATTTTATAGCATTGGAAAGATATACAAAAAAAAATAGAAAATGTACATTAACATAAAAACTTAATATTACAGATTATTTTGCACATCTTAACATGAAAGTGAAAAGGAAATCAGTTATCTTACATCACAATTTAAATAGTTAAGGATAATGACAGTGTTGATGTTATTAGTCATATTCCATTAAAACACAAAAGAGAGAAAAAGAGACATGGGTGTAATATATACATACAGTTTCTCTTATATAGAGAAATGATACACAATGTTATACACTGAGTAGGAAATATAGTAATCTAAAGAATTAGTTAAATAAACAAACTATAAACAAAATATAGGCAAAAAGACTAATAAGTACTAGAAATATACTTGAATAGATAGCATTCTTAAAGTTTATTCTAGGTTAAAATGGTACAAAAGGTGTGATAAAAGTCAAACTTGATGTTGGGGTATCAATGTGGGGATCAACTGTTGCTTTTGAGAGTATAGTATGGTCCTCATTGCGTCATACATATATGCAAGGGACATGTGTAGTATATAATTAGGCTACGGTCTATAATTGGTCCCTAAATTATCAATTAATTAATTATTTATTTCTCTCTGATATACAAGGAGTGTTTGTGCATGGGATTAAGAATGATTGAGCTATAATAGGCGTCCTATCTAATAGCTTATAGGAAATTGGATTTTATGATAGCAGACATGTTACTTATGAACTGCTAGAGATAAGATCGTATATGGCACTTCATGACAGTTCTGATTAGAGATAGAGTATATGTGTATATTCAGGTTGTGAAAACCATATATTGATCATTAGTTTTTCTGATTCTGTATTTTTATAACATCATTAAACTTGCTAAGAGATCATGTGAGCCCACAAGAGGTCTTGTCCGTATATCAATAGTGCTAAGAAAACTTGTGTACTCATCAAGAGATCTTATCCGTATATAAAAAAGAAAATGAAAATATGGGAATATAGAATATACAATTAAAATTAGAGGAATCATCTACAATCCATGGGAAAATGGAGTAATTTATCTATGTTCCTGAGCTAGTCTGTTGGAGCTCAGGAAAGGAAAAGAAGGTGGAAAAATTTCAATATCTATAGGTTACTCTATGAATAGATTTACATCATATCTTCTATTGATCCCTGTGGGTGACCTAGTTGCTAGTGTGAAGATCCAATAAACTTCTCTCTTGAGAAGTGTCTTCACCCTGTCACCTCCTTGGGGATCTTTGTCTATATGTTCTATTCCTTGAAAGGAGAAGTTTCTAATATGATTAGTGTGTGTATGGAAATGTTTAGCTACCGGAGTTCTAGGTGAACTTTCTTCTATGGAGGTTAAATGTTCTCTTACCCTATCTTTGAGAGGGCGAGTAGTGATACCCACATATTGGAACCCACATTCCCTACATGTAATTAGGTAGACAATGAATGTGGAGGTGCAACTAATCCTGTTCTTAATGTTATAGGTATTGCCTGTTTGGGTTGAGGTGAAAGTTGTACTTGGGTTAGTGTAGTCACAGCTTTTGCAGCGGACATGTCCGCATCTATAGAAACCCGCTGATGGTGTGAGCCAGTTGGTTCGAGACTCAATTTTTCGGTGGAATTTTTTCTTTACTATGTCACCCAAATTGGTAGCCTTCTTAGCTGCAAATTTAACTATGTTATCCATTTTATGTTTGAGTATTGTATCTCCATTAAGGACTGGTAAATAATTTTTAATTATCCTACAAATTTGGTAGAACTGGCCACTATACTTTGTGTTAAAGTATATAGGGTCTTTATCCAATGTTTGGTTTGTTTGTCTTGCATCCTGGTTTATTAAAATGGTTTGTGTATGTAATTTGAATCTTTGGTTAGTATTCCTCTCTGTTTTATTCAATAGCATTTGTCTATCCATTTGGGCTACCTGAATCATTATCTTCTTCAGTGATGATTTATGATAGCCTCTTGCTGTTAATTTATCCATTAGGATCTTGGCTTCTCTATGGTAGATTTTCAATGTGGAACAGTTTCTGTGTAACCGGAGAAACTGTCCTTTGGGTATGCCTTTTCTCATGTGTGGTGCATGGCATGAGTCTGCTCTGAGGATGGTATTTCTCGCTAGTGGTTTACTATAATTGGAGATGAGGATGTTATTATCCTCATCATGTTCTAAATGTAAGTCTAAATATTCAATATCTCTGTCATGAGCTTTGTAAGTAAAGGTTAAGTTAAGGTTATTCTGGTTAAGATATTGAATGTAGAGTGGAATGATTGTATTTTTGTGATCATTGTAAATCAAAATCAAATCATCGATGTATCTACCGTAAGTGATGATGTTAGTCTTGAGATGACATTCACCCCCAAAGATGTGGCAGGCTTCAAAGTAACCCATATACAAGTTAGCATATGAGGGGGCAAACTTGGCCCCCATGGCCGTGCCACATCTCTGAAGGTAATATGTTCCCTCGAATACAAAAACATTATGTGTAAGGAGAAACTGTGTGACTTCTAGAAGGAATTCTATAAAGCTGTTGTCAGATGGGTGCTATCTCTGATATAGCCTGGTAAAGATCTCACTATAGTTTGAAGCACGTTGTCAAGCCAGTCTCCCAGCCTCTCGCATAGGGAACCCCTGCTGGCCACTATGGGCCTACCCGGCGGGTTTATAAGAGTTTTGTGAATCTTGGGCACTATGCCAAAGGCTGGGACAATGGGATATTCAACCAAACAATATTGAGCCAGAGCTGGCTTCATTAGGCCTTTCTCATAGGCTGTGTCTAGGAGGTCCCTGAGTTCATTCCTAAATTTAATTGTTGGATTGAAGGTTAACTTTAGGTATGTCTTAGAATCTGCTAGTTGGGAAAGAACTTCAGTTCTATAATCTATTTTATTAAGAATGACTATGGCACCTCCCTTATCTGCCGAGGTGATGACTATGTCAGGGTTGGTTTGTAATGTTCGTAGAGAGTCTCGTTCTTCTAAGGTTAAGTTGTCTTTAAATGTTTCTATATTGTCATGTATGGTATTATGTAATCTGGTGATGTCCTGTTCCACTAAATTTTGAAACATTTCAATCGAGTCACTTCTACTATTTACTGGATAGAAGTATGATTTGTTTTTAGTTGTAGTGTTAAATATGGGTACAGAATTATCTTTGCTAAGATGTCTAAGTGTGCAAGCTTGGAGTGAAATAAGATCATTCAAGTCACACAGTTCTTCAAAAACAAGGCCTGTATTAGCTGGTGAATGGATAGTGTGTTGTCAAGTTGTTGCATAGTGTCATCTAACTGTTTTTTGTAGTCTTTATATTTTTGAGTATCTGAGAATTTAGTGAGGTTGCTATCTAAGCCCTCTATTTCTGTGAGTAAAAGTGAGTAAAAGGGATGATTCAAATGACTGGACAGTTAACTTAGAGGCTTATCTTTTATTTAGAAGGGACAAGAGTAATAAAAATTGAGGAACATTTTTGTGTGTATATATACAGTATATATATATATATATATATATATATATATATATACAGTATATATATATATATATATATATATATATATACTGTATGTATATATATATATATATATATATATATATATATATACTGTATATATATATATATATATATATATATATATATATAAAAATAAAAAATAAAACTGACCTTAAACCTATAATAATGGAATATACTTATGGTGATACTGCTGATAATGCACAGAGACTGTGGGTTGAAATAATGGGTGGGGAAAAAAACAGAAATAGTATTTTTAGTGGTGAAAAACTGTCAAAATGCATTCAGATTAGAGGCAGCCTTCAAGGGCTTAGAAATTAGCATATGAGCCTACCTAGGTTTAGCTGTCAACTAAGAATACCAAGAGAACAGAAGTAAATAAGTAAAATTGGTGATAAAGGTAAATTGGAAAGATGTTTAAAATTACATGCCCTATCTGAATCATGGAAATTTATGTTGAACACGACGGTCCCTTTAAGGACATGGTGTTGAATTTAAAAAATGTAGAAACCTTCAAGGACCAGCCAAAAATGTTTTCTGATTGACTGAAATAGCAGAGTAAAATGTTCCCAACGCAAGAAGTCTATTTATCAAATAATTTTGTGAGCCACATAACTATTTGCTTGAAAAAATATATACTGTATATGAATGAATTAGTAGAACAAGTTAGAAAAAGTTATAGTAATCCAGCAATTGTATATTGAAGTACTAAGAGGTGAAAAAGAATGAGGGCTAGATAATAAGTGGTGCACTAATAATAACGTGTGATAACAAGTTTCGCTTGACCATGATACCATTAGCGCACCACTTTGATATTACAATTCCATGGTAAAGCTTGCTAACCATGGAATGGTTAGTGCAGCTGACTTCGCTCAAGTGTAACCTATACTGTTACAAATTTGTGCTGGTATTACTAGTTGAAAATTATTGGTTGCTAGAAGAATTAGCGCACCTTGAGACAATGGCCCCAATTTATCAAAGGTCTCCGCATTTAACATTGCACCAGCAGCTCACAAGAGCTGCTGGTGCAACGCCGCCACCTGCTGACTCGCGGCCAATCGGCTGCCAGCAAGGAGGTGTCAATCAACCCGATAGTATTCGATCGGGTTGATTTCCGGCGATTCCTGTCCGCCTGCTCAGAGCAGGTGGACAGGGTTATGGAACAGCGGTCTTTAGACCGCTGCTTCATAACTTGTGTTTCTGGCGAGTCTGAAGACTCGCCAGAAACACGTCCCTTCAAGCTCCGTACGGAACTTGATAAATATGGGCTCTGGTGTAAACTGTGAGGGTTAAAAAAAATAAGTTGTACAAAAAATTCATCAAGAAACACATTTAAAAAAATATTTCACAGATATAAAACAGAGCTCTGAGGATGTGGTAATCATTCTAGTGTTATTTTCAACTCCTAATATAAGGGGTAAACCCAACTCACGCAAACACCCGAGATAAACCCCTTTTTCTTCTTAAATGGGGAGAGTCCACAGCTGCATACATAACTTTTGGGAAATACAGAACCTGGCCACAAGGAGAAGGCAAAAACACCCCAGCCAAATGCTTAAATACCTCCCCCAGTCATTCTTTGCCTTTCGTCACAGGAGTTTGGCGGAGAAGTGTCGGAAGATTCGGTTTAGTCTCTTATGCAGGCTAATACTCTTTGGAATGGGGCTGGAGTTTTAAAGAGACACTGAACCCAATTTTTTTCTATCGTGATTGAGATAGAATATGACATTTTAAGCAACTTTCTAATATACTCCTATTATCAAATTTTCTTCATTCTCTTGGTATCTTTATCTAAATATCTAAATTAGAAAGTTGCTTAAAATTGCATGCTCTATCTGAATCACAAAAAAAAAAATTTGGGTTCAGTGTCCCTTTAATTAGTCCTGTCAGCCTCTCAGTGAGAACACGGATGAAAGTTAGAGTCCGGAGATCCATGGAGAGTCTTTCTGCGAAACCATCCTCGTCAATGGTGATTGCTTATGGAGCTGTTAATACAGCTCCATAAGCAATCAGCATTGACAAGTTTCGCTGCCGGCTTTCTTCACTCAAGTCCATGTCAGAAGCGATGCTACTATCTGTCACACTTGAAGGGCTGTGTTCCTGTTCCATGGCGTAGATTCTGGTAAGATTGTTTCATTTTATGTTCAGTATGAGTATGTAATGTATATGAATAAGTCAGGGTCTCAGAGGGTCATATATAGGGAACACATATGAACTCCCCTCTCCCTGCCCTCGTATCCCCTATCCCAGAATGCCCACCCAGCTCCTGACATTCTTGAATCTCTATAACGTACAATAATGGCCCTTAAATTAGTTACTCCCTGATCAAGAGGAAATCTATTTTAACCCACATCCGTAGGCTTAATGTGGATATAGCATTTCTACAAGAGACCCATCTTACTGATAGGGAGCATGGAAAACTGTGTAGTGACTGGGTAGGTCAGGTAGCCTACTTATCATATAAGAGTAGCAGTAGGGGATAGCTATCTTATTCGGTCGAAGATTACAGGTAGAAATTCTGAGTACAACTACGGACCCTGACGGTAGGTTCCTCATCCTACAAGCATCTGTAAATAATGTTAAATATACCTTCTGCAACATTTATGCCCCTAACACCAACTCTCTGCTCTTTTGGAAAGCACTGGTTCAGGCCTTATCTCCTTTCATAGGCACTAATTTTTTCTGGAAGGCGACTTTAATTTAACCCCGCACCCAACATTAGATAGAGCCTGGTCTACAAAAGAATTGACTAACAAACGTATCCTCTGCTATAAGGGAAGATTTGAACTTTAAGTGTTCAACCTGCTCTCTGACACTCTGGCTGGGTGCGATATTTGGCGCAGACGGAACCCCGATAATAGAGATTTATCTTGAAAGGTGTATCCAGTCCACGGGTTCATCCATTACTTGTGGGATATTCTCCTTCCCAACAGGAAGTTGCAAGAGGACACCCACAGCAGAGCTGTCTATATAGCTCCTCCCCTAACTGCCACCCCCAGTCATTCTCTTGCAACTCTCGACAAGAAAGGAAGTATCAAGAGATATGTGGTGACTTAGTGTAGTTTTACCTTCAATCAAGAGTTTGTTATTTTTAAACGGTACCGGCGTTGTACTGTTTTTCTCTCAGGCAGAAATTAGAAGAAGAATTCTGCCTGGAGATTTGATGATCTTAGCGGATGTAACTAAGGTCCATTGCTGTTCTCACACATAACTGATGAATATGGGAAAAATTCAGTTGGGGGAACGGACTGCAGATTACCTGCTTTGAGGTATGTTCAGTATTTTTATTTCTAGAGAGAGGAATAAGTTCTAGAAAATGCTGACAGAGCCTTGTGTATTTGAGGTAAGCCTGATGCAGTGATTTAACAGCGACTGGGATCATGCTTACATAACAGGGTAATACTCATGTTAATATTCATATTGCTTAGTGACAAAATGTTTACATGATTTCATAAATAGGACATTTTTCTCCAACATTGGTGTGTCCGGTCCACGGCGTCATCCATTACTTGTGGAAATATTCTCTTCCCCAACAGGAAATGGCAAAGAGCACAGCAAAAGCTGCCCATATGGCCCCTCCTCAGGCTCCACCCCCCAGTCATTCTCTTTGCCGCTCTGAACAAGTAGCATCTCCACGGAGATGGTGAAGAGTATGTGGTGTTTAGTTTTAGTTTTTTATTCTGCTATCAAGAGTTTGTTATTTTAAAATAGTGCCAGTTTTTACTATTTACTCTAAAACAGAAAGGGATGAAGAGTTCTGTTTAAAAGAGGAGTATGATTTTAGCAGCAGTAACTAAAATCAATTGCTGTTCCCACGCAGGACTGTTGAGCCCAGAGAACTTCAGTTGGGGGGAACAGTTTGCAGACTTTTCTGCTCAAGGTATGACTAGTCCATTTCTAACAAGACTGTGTAATGCTAGAAGACTGTCATTTTCCCTCTTGGGGATCGGTAAGCCATTTTCTTAGACTCTTAACAGAATGAAGGCTTATTATGGGTTATACACTGGTTGACACTCTTGTGGGCTAAATCGATTGCTTTATTTAAGTATTTTATGCCGTTTGAAGTGATTTTCTAAACTTTTAGTGTTTGGGAACGTTTTTAGGCGCCAGGCAGTCGTTTAGACACCTTCCCAGTCAGGAAGGGCCTTTCACTATAGTAGGCAGAGCCTCATTTTCGCGCCATAATTGCGCAGTTTCTTTTGGATGCAGTGCATGCAGCTGCATGTGAGAGGGTCTGGTGATCATTGAAAACGTTCCTGGAAGGCTTTATTTGGTATGATATAACCCCCAGGGACAGGTGAAGTCGCAGCAAACGCTGTGGCTGGGACTGTAGTGGGGTTAAAATTACTGATTGATTAAACGGCTCCGGTTTCCTCATTTAAGGGGTTAAAAGCTTGAAAATTGGGGTGCAATACTTTTAAAGCATTAAGACAATGTGGTGAAAATTTGGTAAAGATTGGACATTTCCTTCATAGTTTTTCACATATTCAGTAAAAAAGTGTGCTCTGTTTAACATTTAAAGAGACAGTAACGGTTTTGTTTTAAAAGTTTTTTTTTGCATTATTAGTCTGTTTAAGCCTGTCTAACATGTCTGTACCTTCAGATAGAACATGTTCTGTATGTATGGAGGCCAAGGTGGTCCCCCCTTCAAATGTATGTGATAATTGTGCCATGGCGTCCGGACAAAGTAAGGACAGTACTGTCACATTTAATAAGGTTGCCCAAGATGATTCCTCAAATGAAGGTAGTGGGGATAGTTCTTTATCCTCTCCTTCTGTGTCAATGCCAGTTATGCCCGCGCAGGCGACCCCTAGTACATCTAGCGCGCCAATGCTTGTTACTATGCAACAATTAACGGCATTAATGGATAATTCCATAGCTAATATTTTATCCAAAATGCCAGCATTTCAAAGAAAGCGTGATTGCTCAGTTTTAAATACAGTGGAGCAAGAAGGCGCTGACGATAATTTAAATGTCATACCCTCACACCAGTCAGAAGTGGCAGTGAGGGAGGGTTTGTCGGAGGGAGAACTTTCTGATTCAGGAAGAATTTCTCAACAGGCAGAACCTGATGTTGTGACGTTTAAATTTAAGTTAGAGCATCTCCGCGCATTACTTAAGGAGGTACTAACTACACTGGATGATTGTGACTCTTTGGTCATTCCAGAAAAATTGTGCAAGATGGACAAATTCCTAGAGGTCCCGGTGCACCCTGATGCCTTTCCAATACCTAAAAGGGTGGCGGATTTAGTGAATAAGGAGTGGGAGAAGCCAGGCATACCTTTCGTCCCACCTCCTATATTTAAG
Source organism: Bombina bombina (assembly GCF_027579735.1). Taxonomy (NCBI): domain Eukaryota; kingdom Metazoa; phylum Chordata; class Amphibia; order Anura; family Bombinatoridae; genus Bombina; species Bombina bombina. The sequence continues at coordinate 365,241,702 of NC_069505.1, read as the reverse complement.
AAATTGTTCCCCATGGTCGACCCAAGGAAGGACACATGGCAAACAGTCCCTAAGGTTGAGGGGGCAGTTTCTACGCTAGCCAAACGCACGACTATTCCCATTGAGGACAATTGTGCCTTCAAAGATCCTATGGATAAAAAATTGGAGGGTTTGCTTAAAAAGATTTTTGTTCAGCAAGGTTACCTCCTCCAACCAATTTCGTGCATTATTCCTGTCACCACGGCGGCGTGTTTCTGGTTCGATGAACTAGAAAAGTCGCTCAATAAAGAGACTCCATATGAGGAAGTCATGGACAGAATTCACGCACTTAAGTTAGCTAATTCCTTTATTTTAGATGCCGCTTTGCAACTAGCGAGATTAGCGGCGAAAAATTCAGGGTTTGCAATTGTGGCACGTAGAGCGCATTGGCTAAAGTCTTGGTCGGCGGATGTATCTTCCAAGACAAAATTGCTTAATATCCCTTTCAACGGTAAGACCCTTTTTGGGCCAGAATTGAAAGAAATTATTTCAGACATCACTGGGGGGAAGCGCCATGCCCTCCCACAGGATAGGCCTTTCAAGGCTAAGAATAAGTCCAATTTTCGTTCCTTTCGTAATTTCAGGAACGGACCGGCTTCTAACTCTGCAGCCTCTAGACAAGAGGGTAACGCTTCCCAGGCTAAACCAGCTTGGAAACCAATGCAAGGCTGGAACAAGGGTAAACAGGCCAAGAAGCCTGCTGCTGCTACCAAAACAGCATGAAGGGGTAGCCCCCGATCCGGGACCGGATCTAGTAGGGGGCAGACTCTCTCTCTTTGCTCAGGCTTGGGTAAGAGATGTTCCGGATCCCTGGGCACTAGAAATAGTCTCTCAGGGTTATCTTCTAGAGTTCAAGGAATTTCCTCCAAGGGGAAGGTTCCACATGTCTCGCTTATCTTCAGACCAAATGAAGAGACAGGCATTCTTACATTGTGTAGAAGACCTGTTAAAGATGGGAGTGATACACCCAGTTCCAACAGTGGAACAAGGTCAGGGGTTTTACTCAAACCTGTTTGTAGTTCCCAAAAAAGAGGGAACTTTCAGACTAATTCTGGATTTAAAAATTCTAAACAAGTTTCTCAGAGTTCCATCGTTCAAAATGGAAACCATTCGAACAATTTTACCTACAATCCAGGAGGGTCAATATATGACTACCGTGGATTTAAAGGATGCTTACCTACATATTCCTATCCACAAAGATCATCATCAGTTCCTAAGGTTCGCCTTTCTGGACAAACATTACCAGTTCGTGGCTCTTCCATTCGGTTTAGCCACTGCTCCCAGAATTTTCACAAAGGTGCTAGGGTCCCTTCTGGCGGTTCTAAGACCGAGGGGCATTGCAGTGGCACCTTATCTAGACGACATTCTAATTCAAGCGTCGTCTCTTTCCAAGGCAAAGGCTCATACAGACATTGTTCTAGCCTTTCTCAGATCTCACGGGTGGAAGGTGAACGTAGAAAAGAGTTCCCTGTCTCCGCCAACAAGAGTTCCCTTTTTGGGAACAATAATAGATTCTTTAGAAATGAAGATCTTCCTGACAGAAGTCAGAAAGTCAAAGCTTCTAATCGCTTGTCAAGTTCTTCACTCTATTCTACAGCCTTCCATAGCTCAGTGCATGGAAGTAGTAGGATTGATGGTTGCAGCAATGGACATAGTTCCTTTTGCTCGAATTCATCTAAGACCATTACAACTGTGCATGCTCAATCAGTGGAATGGGACTATGCAGACTTGTCTCCTCAGATTCAAGTAGACCAGATAACCAGAGACTCACTCCGTTGGTGGTTGACTCAGGATCACCTGTCTCAGGGAATGAGTTTCCGCAGACCAGAGTGGGTCATTGTCACGACCAACGCCAGTCTATTAGGCTGGGGCACGGTCTGGGATTCCCTGAAAGCTCAGGGTCTATGGTCTCGGGAAGAGTCTCTTCTCCTGATAAACATCCTGGAACTGAGAGCGATATTCAATGCTCTCCGAGCTTGGCCTCAACTAGCAAAGGCCGGATTCATAAGATTCCAGTCAGACAACATGACGACTGTAGCTTACATCAACCATCAGGGAGGAACAAAGAGTTCCTTGGCGATGAGAGAGGTATCCAAGATCATCAAATGGGCGGAGGATCACTCCTGCCATCTATCTGCAATTCACATCCCAGGAGTAGACAACTGGGAGGCGGATTATCTGAGTCGTCAGACTTTCCATCCGGGGGAGTGGGAACTCCACCCGGAGGTCTTTGCCCAGTTTACCCAATTATGGGGCATTCCGGACATGGGTCTGATGGCGTCTCGTCAGAACTTCAAGGTTCCTTGCTACGGGTCCAGATCCAGGGATCCCAAGGCGAGTCTAGTGGATGCATTAGTGGCGCCTTGGTCGTTCAACCTAGCTTACGTGTTTCCACCGTTTCCTCTCCTTCCCAGACTCGTAGCCAGGATCAAACAGGAGAAGGCCTCAGTGATTCTGATACCTCCTGCGTGGCCACGCAGGACTTGGTATGCAGACCTGGTGAATATGTCATCGGCTCCACCATGGAAGCTACCTTTGAGACAGGATCTTCTAGTACAAGGTCCATTCGAACATCCAAATCTAGTTTCTCTGCAGCTGACTGCTTGGAAATTGAACGCTTGATTTTATCCAAGCGTGGGTTTTCAAATTCAGTGATAGATACTCTGGTCCAAGCCAGAAAACCTGTGACTAGAAAGATTTACCATAAAATATGGAAAAAATATATCTGTTGGTGTGAATCCAAGGGATTCTCCTGGAGTAAGTTTAAAATTCCTAAGATTCTTTCCTTTCTCCAAGAGGGTTTGGATAAAGGGTTGTCAGTGAGTTCTCTAAAAGGACAGATTTCTGCCTTATCTGTTTTGTTACACAAACGCCTGGCAGCTGTGCCAGATGTACAAGCTTTTGTACAGGCTTTGATCAGAATCAAGCCTGTTTAAAGACCCATGACTCCTCCTTGGAGTCTAAATTTAGTTCTTTCAGTTCTTCAAGGGGTTCTGTTTGAACCCTTACATTCCATAGATATCAAGTTACTATCTTGGAAAGTTCTGTTTTTGGTTGCTATTTCTTTTGCTAGAAGAGTTTCTGAATTATCTGCTTTGCAGTGTGATCCACCCTATCTGGTGTTTCATTCAGTTAAGGTCGTTTTGCGTACCAAGCCTGGTTTTCTTCCAAAAGTTGTTTCCAACAAGAATATTAACCAGGAAATAGTTGTTCCTTCTCTGTGTCCGAAACCAGTTTCAAAGAAGGAACGTTTGTTACACAATTTAGATGTAGTCCGTGCTTTAAAGTTCTATTTTGAAGCAACAAAGGATTTTAGACAAACCTCATCTTTGTTTGTCGTTTACTATGGTAAGAGGAGAGGACAAAAAGCTACTGCTACCTCTCTTTCTTTCTGGCTTCCACATGGGCCTTCAAGAACGAGGCTTCTGTTGATCAGATATGTAAGGCAGCGACTTGGTCTTCCTTGCACACTTTTGCCAAATTCTACAAATTTGATACTTATGCTTCTTCGGAGGCTATTTCTCCAACATTGGTGTGTCCGGTCCACGGCGTCATCCTTACTTGTGGGAATATCTCTTCCCCAACAGGAAATGGCAAAGAGTCCCAGCAAAGCTGTCCATATAGTCCCTCCTAGGCTCCGCCCACCCCAGTCATTCTCACGGAGATGGTTAAGAGTATGTGGTGTTTAGTTGTAGTTTTTTAATTCTACTATCAAGAGTTTGTTATTTTAAAATAGTGCTGGTATGTACTATTTACTCTGAAACAGAAAAAGATGAAGAGTTCTGTTTGTGAGAGGAAGATGATTTTAGCAGACATTAACTAAAATCGTTTGCTGTTTCCACATAGGACTGTTGAGATGAAGTAACTTCAGTTGGGGGAAACAGTTAGCAGACTTTTCTGCTTAAGGTATGACTAGCCATATTTCTAACAAGACTGTGTAATGCTGGAAGGCTGTCATTTCCCCTCATGGGGACCGGTAAGCCATTTTCTTAGTCTCAAACAGAATAAAGGGCTTATTATGGGCTATAAAACTGGTAGACACTTTTATGGGCAAAATCGACTGCTTTATTTGGGCATTTTATACATGTTTATGCTTGTAATTCACACTTATAAGCTTGGGGAACGTTTTTTAACGTCAGACACTGTGTTAGACACCTTTCCAGTCAGGAAGGGCCTTCCCAGTTGTAGGCTGAGCCTCATTTTCGCGCCATTACTGCGCAGTTACTTTTGAGAGCAAGACATGCAGATGCATGTGTGAGGATCTGAAAGTAGTTGGAAAAGTTCCTAGAAGGCTTCATCTGGTATTGTATTCCCCCCTGGGTTTGGTAAAGTCGCAGCAAAGGCTGTAGCTGGGACTGTAGAGGGGTTAAAACTGTAACCGGCTCTGGTTTCTTTATTTTAAGGGTTAAAGCTCTGAAAATTGGTGTGCAATACTTTGAATACCTTAAGACACTGTGGTGAAAATTTGGTAAATTTTGAACAATTCCTTCATACTTTTTCACATATTCAGTAATAAAGTGTGCACTATTTGAAATTTAAAGAGACAGTAACGGTTTTGTTTTAAAACAGTTTTTGTTCTTTTTTGACAAGTTTAAGCCTGTTTAACATGTCTGCACCTTCAGATAAGCTATGTTCTATATGTTTGAAGATCAATGTGTGTACCCCTTCAAAATTGTGTGATAATTGTGCCATAGCGTCCAAACAAAGTAAGGACAGTATTGCCACAGATAGTAAAGTTGCCCAAGATGATTCATCAGATGAAGGGAGTAGAAATAGTTCTACATCATCTCCTTCTGTGTCTACACCAGTTTTGCCCACGCAGGAGGCCCCTAGTACTTCTAGCGCGCCAATGCTTATTACTATGCAACAATTAACGGCAGTAATGGATAACTCCATAGCAAATATTTTATCCAAAATGCCTGCATATCAGAGAAAGCGTGATTGCTCTGTTTTAAGCACTGTAGAGCAGGAGGGCGCTGATGATAATTGCTCTGTCATACCCTCACACCAATCTGAAGGGGTCATGAGGGAGGTTTTGTCGGATGGGGAAATTTCAGATTCAGGTAAAATTTCTCAACAGGCAGAACCTGATGTTGTGACATTTAAATTTAAATTAGAGTATCTCCGCGCACTGCTTAAGGAGGTGTTATCTACTCTGGATGATTGTGACAACCTGGTCATTCCAGAAAAATTGTGCAAGATGGACAAGTTCCTAGAGGTTCCGGTGCACCCTGACGCTTTTCCTATACCCAAGCGGGTGGCGGATATAGTGCATAAGGAGTGGGAGAAGCCCGGCATACCTTTTGTCCCCCCTCCTATATTTAAGAAATTATTTCCTATGGTCGACCCCAGAAAGGACTTATGGCAGACAGTCCCTAAGGTCGAGGGGGCAGTTTCTACGTTAAACAAGCGCACTACTATTCCTATCGAGGATAATTGTGCTTTCAAAGATCCTATGGATAAAAAATTGGAGGGTTTGCTTAAAAAGATTTTTGTACAGCAAGGTTACCTCCTGCAACCCATTTCGTGCATTGTTCCTGTCACTACGGCAGCGTGGTTCTGGTTCGAGGAACTAGAAACGTCGCTCAGTAGAGAGACTCCGTATGAGGAGGTTATGGACAGAGTTCCCGCACTCAAGTTGGCTAATTCTTTTATTTTAGATGCCGCTTTGCAACTAGCTAGATTAGCGGCGAAAAATTCAGGGTTTGCAATTGTGGCGCGCAGAGCGCTTTGGCTAAAGTCTTGGTCAGCGGATGTGTCTTCCAAGACAAAATTGCTTAATATCCCCTTCAAGGGTAAGACTCTCTTTGGGCCAGAATTGAAAGAGATTATTTCAGACATCACTGGGGGAAAGGGCCATGCCCTCCCACAAGATAGGCCTTTCAAAGCCAAGAATAAGTCTAATTTTCGTTCCTTTCGCAATTTCAGGAATGGACCGGCCTCTAACTCTGCATCCTCTAAACAAGAGGGTAATGCCTCTCAAACCAAACCAGCCTGGAAACCGGCGCAAGGCTGGAACAAGGGTAAGCAGGCCAAGAAGCCTGCTGCTGCTAACAAAACAGCATGAAGGAGTAGCCCCCGATCCGGGACCGAATCTAGTAGGGGGCAGACTCTCTCTCTTTGCTCAGGCTTGGGCAAGAGATGTTCAGGATCCCTGGACACTAGAAATAGTTTCTCAGGGTTATCTTCGGGAATTCAAGGAACTACCCCCAAGGGGAAGGTTCCACGTGTCTCACTTATCCTCAAACCAAATAAAGAGACAGGCATTCTTACATTGTGTAGAAGACCTGTTAAAGATGGGAGTGATAAACCCAGTTCCAACGACGGAACAAGGAATGGGATTTTACTCAAATCTGTTTGTAGTTCCCAAAAAAGAGGGAACTTTCAGACCAATTCTGGATTTAAAGATCCTAAACAAATTTCTCAGAGTACCATCGTTCAAAATGGAAACCATTCGAATGATTCTACCCACTATCCAGGAAGGTCAATTTATGACTACCGTGGATCTAAAGGATGCATATCTACATATTCCTATCCACAAAGAACATCATCAGTTCCTAAGGTTCGCCTTTCTGGACAAACATTACCAGTTTGTGGCCCTCCCATTCGGGTTAGCCACTGCTCCAAGGATTTTCACAAAGGTACTCGGATCCCTTCTAGCGGTTCTAAGACCAAGGGGCATTGCAGTAGTACCGTACTTGGACGACATTCTAATACAAGCGTCGTCTCTTTCAAAGGCAAAGGCTCACACAGACATCGTTCTGGCCTTTCTCAGATCTCACGGATGGAAGGTGAACATAGAAAAAAGTTCCCTGTCTCCGTCGACAAGAGTTCCCTTCTTGGGAACAATAATAGATTCTTTAGAAATTAGGATTTTCCTGACAGAAGTCAGAAATTCAAAACTTCTAAACGCTTGTCAAGTTCTTCATTCTATTCCTCGTCCTTCCGTAGCTCAGTGCATGGAAGTAGTAGGATTGATGGTTGCAGCAATGGACATAGTTCCTTTTGCGCAAATTCATCTAAGACCATTACAACTGTGCATGCTGAAACAGTGGAATGGGGACTATACAGACTTGTCTCCAGTGATTCAAGTAGATCAGAAGACCAGAGACTCACTCCGTTGGTGGCTAACCCTGTACCACCTGTCCCAGGGAATGAGCTTCCGCAGACCAGAGTGGGTCATCGTCACGACCGACGCCAGTCTAGTGGGCTGGGGCGCGGTCTGGGAATCCCTGAAAGCTCAGGGACTATGGTCTTGGGATGTTATGTCTTAAATAAAAGACTTTGTTAATAAGATTCTGTAACTTGATATGAAATAAAGGTTGTGTTGCTCTTTTATGATCTAAGCAGAAAATGAAGTTTTAAATTATCTGCATAGGCAATGTGAGCAAATTATTATGAAATCTTATTACAGACCATAAGTAAATATTCAGATTGGAGTTAAAATCTGTATAGGTAGAATGCTTGTGCAGTAATACATATGATAATCTCAGGTTCAGAGAAAAGGCTTAAGGTATTCCACTTCCTGTCTTCACGCACACACACACTCAAACTAAAATATATACAAATCCAGTCGTATCACACAATCCAAGAAATTCAGTATATGTAAGGTAAATCTTTAAGTAAGGATTATAGCAAGCTGAGATACGATACTGAGTTTGGTAACAGGTTCTGCTGTATGAGAGATAATGAAGGTTCAAAGCAGGTTCGGTCACATGAGTTAAATATGCGTAATGACAAAGGTAAGTATGACAAGCATAAACATATAGTTGTTCCCAGTTGTTAACTTGTGTAGTTTACGATACCCAACCACTTTGAAGAGGAGCTCTGAAAGTTCACAGCCGTTAGCGGTCAGAGGCTGTGTGTGTGTGCGGCTTAGTTCCGGGACGCGGAGAAAGAAGATCCGGCAGCGTAGTGATAAGATTCAAAAGATAGAAAGTTCAAAAAGGACTGTAGTTGAATCCAATGAAACTTTAGAGATACAAGTATTGAACTTGTCGAGGTATGACCTGATGGATGAAAACTAGAAGCTAACAAGTGTTAGCAAACAATACACTTCAATTTTCAGGCAAGGAATGATAGTAGATTGCCGCCTTATAAAGGGAGGAGAATAAGCTGGGAGGGGATAGCCCTTAAAGGGATATCACACGGGAAGAGTCTCTCCTCCCGATAAACATTCTGGAACTGAGAGCGATATTCAATGCTCTCAGGGCTTGGCCTCAACTAGCAAAGGCCAGATTCATAAGATTCCAATCAGACAACATGACGACTGTTGCTTATATCAATCATCAGGGGGGGAACAAGGAGTTCCCTGGCGATGAAAGAAGTGACCAAAATAATAAAATGGGCAGAGGATCACTCCTGCCACCTATCTGCGATCCACATCCCAGGTGTGGAAAACTGGGAGGCGGATTATCTGAGTCGTCAGACATTCCATCCGGGGGAGTGGGAACTCCACCCGGAGATCTTTGCCCAGTTGACTCAATTATGGGGCATTCCAGATATGGATCTGATGGCGTCTCGTCAGAACTTCAAGGTTCCTTGCTACGGGTCCAGATCCAGGGATCCCAAGGCGACTCTAGTGGATGCACTAGTAGTGCCTTGGACCTTCAACCTAGCCTATGTGTTTCAACTGTTTCTTCTCATTCCCAGGCTGGTAGCCAGGATCAAGCAGGAGAGGGCCTCTGTGATCTTGATAGCTCCTGCGTGGCCACGCAGGACTTGGTATGCAGACCTGGTGAATATGTCATCTGTGCCACCATGGAAACTACCTTTGAGACAGGATCTTCTTGTACAGGGTCCATTCGAACATCCAAATCTGGTCTCCCTCCAGCTGACGGCTTGGAAATTGAACGCTTGATTCTATCAAAGCGTGGGTTTTCAGATTCTGTGATAGATACTCTAGTTCAAGCCAGAAAACCGGTAACTAGAAAAATTTACCATAAAATATGGAAAAAATATATCTGCTGGTGTGAATCCAAGGGATTCTTATGGAATAAGATCAAAATCCCTAAGATCCTTTCCTTTCTACAAGAGGGTTTGGATAAAGGATTATCAGCGAGTTCTCTAAAGGGACAGATTTCTGCTTTATCTGTCTTATTACACAAACGACTGGCAGCTGTGCCAGATGTTCAAGCATTTGTTCAGGCTCTGGTTAGGATCAAGCCTGTTTACAGACCTTTGACTCCTCCCTGGAGTTTAAATCTAGTTCTTTCAGTTCTTCAAGGGGTTCCGTTTGAACCTCTACATTCCATAGATATTAAGTTGTTATCTTGGAAAGTTTTGTTTTTGGTTGCTATTTCTTCTGCTAGAAGAGTTTCTGAGTTATCTGCTCTGCAGTGTTCTCCGCCCTATCTGGTGTTCTATGCAGATAAGGTTGTTTTGCGTACTAAGCCTGGTTTTCTTCCAAAGGTTGTTTCTAACAAAAATATTAACAAGGAAATAGTTGTTCCTTCTTTGTGTCCGAATCCAGTTTCAAAGAAGGAACGTTTGTTACACAATTTAGACGTAGTCCGTGCTCTAAAATTCTATTTAGAAGCTACAAAAGAGTTCAGACAAACTTCTTCTCTGTTTGTCGTCTATTCTGGTAAAAGGAGAGGTCAAAAAGCGACTTCTACCTCTCTTTCCTTTTGGCTTAAAAGCATCATCCGATTGGCTTACGAGACTGCCGGACGGCAGCCTCCAGAAAGAATCACAGCTCACTCCACTAGGGCTGTGGCTTCCACATGGGCCTTCAAGAACGAGGCTTCTGTTGATCAGATATGTAAGGCAGCGACTTGGTCTTCACTGCACACTTTTGCCAAATTTTACAAATTTGATACTTTTGCTTCTTCAGAGGCTATTTTTGGGAGAAAGGTTTTGCAAGCCGTGGTGCCTTCTGTTTAGGTAACCTGATTTGCTCCCTCCCTTCATCCATGTCCTAAAGCTTTGGTATTGGTTCCCACAAGTAAGGATGACGCCGTGGACCGGACACACCAATGTTGGAGAAAACAGAATTTATGCTTACCTGATAAATTACTTTCTCCAACGGTGTGTCCGGTCCACGGCCCGTCCTGGTTTTTTAATCAGGTTTGATTAATTATTTTCTCTAACTACAGTCACCACGGCACCCTATAGTTTCTCCTGTTTTTTCCTCCTGTCCGTCGGTCGAATGACTGGGGTGGGCGGAGCCTAGGAGGGACTATATGGAAAGCTTTGCTGGGACTCTTTGCCATTTCCTGTTGGGGAAGAGATATTCCCACAAGTAAGGATGACGCCGTGGACCGGACACACCGTTGGAGAAAGTAATTTATCAGGTAAGCATAAATTCTGTTTTTTGGGAGAAAGGTTTTGCAAGCCGTGGTGCCTTCTGTTTAGGTAACCTGATTTGCTCCCTCCCTTCATCCGTGTCCTAAAGCTTTGGTATTGGTTCCCACAAGTAATGGATGACGCCGTGGACCGGACACACCAATGTTGGAGAAAACAGAATTTATGCTTACCTGATAAATTACTTTCTGCAACGGTGTGTCCGGTCCACGGCCCGCCCTGGTTTTCCTAATCAGGTTGAAAAATTTCTTTCTCTATACACTACAGTCACCACGGCACCCTATAGTTTCTCCTTTTTTTCTCCTAACCGTCGGTTCGAATGACTGGGGGGCGGAGCCTGAGGAGGGGCTATATGGGCAGCTTTTGCTGTGCTCTTTGCCATTTCTTGTTGGGGAAGAGAATATTCCCACAAGTAATGGATGACCCCGTGGACCGGACACACCGTTGGAGAAAGTAATTTATCAGTTAAGCATAAATTCTGTTTTTCTCTGAGGGAGATAAGTCTTTATTTGGGGCCTAGTTTCCACATGGCTAGTCAGATACTCCTAGGAGTATTTTCTTAAGGCCCCTCTGACATCCAGTACATGGTGGGAGGGGCCTATTTTAGCACTCTAACTGTGCAGTTTTAATACAGACTGAGACATCCAGCTTCCCTAGAAGAGTCCTCTGGCATCTGAGAACCATTTCAAAAGTATATTTCTGCACAAAATCATATTTAAGGGCAGGTAGGAGCCTCAGCAGAGCTGTGGCATGGTGCTCAATTGATTTTTAACGTTTTTTAATGTTTTTCAATCTGGTTTGGGGCCTAAGGGGTTAATCATCCATTTGCAAGTGAGTGCAATGCTGCTTTAGTCCCTTATTCACACTGTAAAAATTTCAAAGATTTTACTGTATTTTTTCACTGTTTTGCAGTTTAAGTGCTAGTTTTTTTCTCTTAAAGGCACAGTAACGTTTTTGTTTAATTGCTGTTTCACCTTTATTAAAGTGTTTTCCAAGCTTGCTTGTCTCATTACTAGTCTGCTAAACATGTCTGACATAGAGGAAACTCCTTGTTCAATATGTTTGGAAGCCATTGTGGAACCCCCTCTTAGAATGTGTACCAAATGTACTGACATTTCTATAAACTATAAAGACCATATTATGGCGCTTAAAGATTTATCTCCAGGGGATTCTCTGACTGAAAAGAGGGAGATTATGTCATCTAACTCTCCCCATGTGTCAGAACCTATAACTCCCGCTCAAGTGACGCCAAGTACATCTAGCGCGTCTAATTCTTTTACCTAACAGGACATGGCGGCAGTTATGAATGCTACCCTCACAGAGGTATTCTCCAAACTGCCAGGGCTACAAGGAAAGCGAGACAGCTCTGGGGCTAGAATTAATACAGAGCTTTCTGACGCTTTATTGCCTGTGTCCGATATACCCTCACAATGCTCAGAAGCCGAGGCAGGTGAGCTTCTATCTGTGGGTGACATTTCAGACTCAGGGAAGGCATTACTTCAGTCTGATTCTGAGATGACAGCATTTAAATTTAAGCTTGAACACCTCTGCTTATTGCTTAGGGAGGTTTTAGCGACTCTGGATGACTGTGACCCCATTGTGGTTCCAGAGAAATTGTGTAAAATGGACAAATACTTTGCAGTACCTGTTTACACCAATGTTTTTCCAGTCCCTAAGAGGTTTTTGGAAATTATTACTAAGGAATGGGATAGACCAGGTGTGCCGTTCTCTCCCCCTCCTGCTTTTAAAAAGATGTTTCCCATAGATGCCACCATACAGGACTCGTGGCAGATGGTTCCTAAGGTGGAGGGAGCAGTCTCCACCCTAGCAAAGTGTACAACTATCCCCGTCGAGGACAGTTGTGCTTTCCTAGATCCTATGGATAAAAAAATGGAGGGTCTCCTTAAGAAAATTTTTATACATCAAGGTTTTATTCTCCAGCCTCTTGCATGCATTGCCCCAGTTACTTCTGCAGCGGCTTTTTGGTTTGAGTCTCTTGAGGAGGCTCTACAGGTGGAGACCCCGTTAGACGATATTCTAGACAAGATTAAAGCTCTTGTTAGCTAACTCTTTTATTTCTGACGCCATTTTTCATTTAGCCAAGCTAACGGCTAAGAATTCAGGTTTTGACATTTTGGCGCGTAGGGCGCTATGGCTTAAGTCCTGGTCAGCAGATGTTACTTCAAAGTCTAAGCTTCTTAACATCCCCTTCAAGGGACAGACCCTATTCGGGCCCGGTCTGAAGGAGATCATTTCTGATATTACTGGAGGAAAAGGCCACGCCCTTCCTCAGGATAGGTCCAATAAGTTAAGGACCAAACAGAAAAAACAGTCTGGAGACCTAACCAGGCTTGGAATAAGGGGAAGCAGGCCAAGAAACCTGCGTCTGCCTCTAAGACAGCATGAAGGAGTAGCCCCCGATCCGGGACCGGATCGAGTGGGGGCAGACTCTCTCTCTTCATCCAGGCTTGGGCAAAACACGTCCAGGATCCCTGGGCATTAGAGATTGTTTCCCAGGGATATCTTCTGGACTTCAAAGCTTCATCTCCAAAGGGGAGATTTCATCTCTCACAATTATCTGTAAACCAGATAAAGAGAGAGGCATTTCTCCAACATAGGTGTGTCCGGTCCACGGCGTCATCCTTACTTGTGGGATATTCTCTTCCCCAACAGGAAATGGCAAAGAGCCAGCAAAGCTGGTCACATGATCCCTCCTAGGCTCCGCCTACCCCAGTCATTCTCTTTGCCGTTGTACAGGCAACATCTCCACGGAGATGGCTTAGAGTTTTTTAGTGTTTAACTGTAGTTTTTATTATTCAATCAAGAGTTTGTTATTTTAAAATAGTGCTGGTATGTACTATTTACTCTGAAACAGAAAAGAGATGAAGATTTCTGTTTGTATGAGGAAAATGATTTTAGCAACCGTTACTAAAATCCATGGCTGTTCCACACAGGACTGTTGAGAGTAATTAACTTCAGTTGGGGGAACAGTGAGCAGTCTTTTGCTGCTTGAGGTATGACACATTCTAACAAGACGATGTAATGCTGGAAGCTGTCATTTTCCCTATGGGATCCGGTAAGCCATTTTTATTCAGACAGTAAATAAGGGCTTCACAAGGGTTTATTAAGACTGTAGACATTTTCTGGGCTAAATCGATCATATTTACATATATTTAGCCTTGAGGAATCATTTAATCTGGGTATTTTTTGTAAAATAATATCGGCAGGCACTGTTTTAGACACTTTATTCTATAGGGGCTTTCCCTAATCATAGTCAGAGCCTCATTTTCGCGCCGGTATGGTGCACTTGTTTTTGAGAACAGCATGGCATGCAGCTGCATGTGTGTGGAGCTCTGATACATAGAAAAGTCTTTCTGAAGGCATCATTTGGTATCGTATTCCCCTTTGGGCTTGGTTGGGTCTCAGCAAAGCAGATTCCAGGGACTGTAAAGGGGTTAAATATATAAACGGCTCCGGTTTCGTTATTTTAAGGGTTAAAGCTTCCAAATTTGGTGTGCAATACTTTTAAGGCTTTAAGACACTGTGGTGAAATTTTGGTGAATTTTGAACAATTCCTTCATACTTTTTCGCAATTGCAGTAATAAAGTGTGTTCAGTTTAAAATTTAAAGTGACAGTAACGGTTTTATTTTAAAACGTTTTTTGTGCTTTGTTATCAAGTTTATGCCTGTTTAACATGTCTGAACTACCAGATAGATTGTGTTCTGACTGTGGGGAAGCCAAGGTTCCTTCTCATTTAAATAGATGTGATTTATGTCATAAAAAATTTAGTAAAAATGATGCCCAAGATGATTCCTCAAGTGAGGGGAGTAAGCATGGTACTGCATCATCCCCTCCTTCGTCTACACCAGTCTTGCCCATACAGGAGGCCCCTAGTACATCTAGCGCGCCAATACTCCTTACTATGCAACAATTAACGGCTGTAATGGATAATTCTATCAAAAACATTTTAGCCAATATGCCCACTTATCAGCGAAAGCGCGACTGCTCTGTTTTAGAAAATACTGAAGAGCATGAGGACGCTGATGATATTGTTTCTGAAGGGCCCCTACACCAGTCTGAGGGGGCCAGGGAGGTTTTGTCTGAGGGAGAAATTTCAGATTCAGGAAAAATTTCTCAACAAGCTGAACCTGATGTGATTACTTTTAAATTTAAGTTGGAACATCTCCGCGCTCTGCTTAAGGAGGTGTTATCCAATTTGGATGATTGTGATTATCTGGTCATTCCAGAAACACTATGTAAAATGGACAAGTTCCTAGAGGCCCCGGGGCCCCCCGAAGCTTTTCCTATATCCAAGCGGGTGGCGTACATTGTTAATAAAGAATGGGACAGGCCCGGTATACCTTTCGTACCTCCCCCCATATTTAAAAAATTGTTTCCTATAGTCGACCCCAGAAAGGACTTATGGCAGACAGTCCCCAAGGTCGAGGGGGCGGTTTCTACTCTAAACAAGCGCGCCACTATACCCATAGAAGATAGTTGTGCTTTCCAAGATCCTATGGATAAAAAATTAGAAGGTTTGCTAAAAAAGATGTTTGTTCAGCAAGGTTACCTTCTACAACCAATTGCATGCATTGTATTCGTGCTCTTAAATTGGCTAATTCTTTCACCCTAGACGCCACCTTGCAATTGGCTAGGTTAGCGGCGAAAAATTCTGGGTTTGCTATTGTGGCGCGCAGAGCGCTTTGGTTAAAATCTTGGTCAGCGGATGCGTCTTCCAAGAACAAATTGCTTGACATTCCTTTCAAGGGGAAAACACTGTTTGGCCCTGACTTGAAAGAGATTATCTCTGATATCACTGGGGGCAAGGGCCACGCCCTTCCTCAGGATAGGTCTTTCAAGGCCAAAAATAAACCTAATTTTCGTCCCCTTCGCAGAAACGGACCAGCCCCAAGTGCTACGTCCTCTAAGCAGGAGGGTAATACTTCTCAAGCCAATCCAGCCTGGAGACCTATGCAAGGCTGGAACAAAGGAAAGCAGGCCAAGAAACCTGCCACTGCTCCCAAGACAGCATGAGATGCGGGCCCCCGATCCGGGACCGGATTTGGTGGGGGGCAGACTCTCTCTCTTCACTCAGGCTTGGGCAAGAGATGTTCTGGATCCTTGGGCGCTAGAAATAGTCTCCCAAGGTTATCTTCTGGAAGTGATTCATCCTGTTCCATTAAGAGAACGAGGGATGGGGTTCTACTCCAATCTGTTCGTAGTTCCCAAAAAAAAAGAGGGAACGTTCAGACCAATCTTAGATCTCAAGATCCTAAACAAGTTTCTCAAGGTTCCATCGTCCAAAATGGAAACCATTCGATCAATCCTTCCATCCAGGAAGGTCAATTCTTGACCACGGTGGATTTAAAGGATGCGTATCTACATATTCCTGTCCACAAGGAACATCATCGGTTCCTAAGGTTCGCATTCCTGGACAAGCATTACCAGTTCGTGGCGCTTCCTTTCGGATTAGCCACTGCTCCAAGGATTTTCTCAAAGGTACTAGGGTCCCTTCTGGCGGTGCTAAGACCAAGGGGCATTGCTGTAGTACCTTACTTGGACGACATTCTGATTCAAGCGTCGTCCCTTCCTCAAGCAAAGGCTCACACGGACATAGTCCTGGCCTTTCTCAGATCTCACGGATGGAAAGTGAACGTGGAAAAGAGTTCTCTATCTCCGTCGACAAGAGTTCCCTTCTTGGGAACAATAATAGACTCCTTAGAAATGAGGATTTTTCTGACAGAGACCAGAAAAACAAAACTTCTAAACTCTCGTCGGATACTTCATTCCGTTCCTCTTCCTTCCATAGCGCAGTGCATGGAAGTGATAGGTTTGATGGTAGCGGCAATGGACATAGTTCCTTTTGCGCGCATTCATCTAAGACCATTACAACTGTGTATGCTCAGTCAGTGGAATGGGGACTATACAGACTTGTCTCCGAAGATACAAGTAAATCAGAGGACCAGAGACTCACTCCGTTGGTGGCTGTCCCTGGACAACCTGTCACAAGGGGTGACCTCCCGCAGACCAGAGTGGGTCATTGTCACGACCGACGCCAGTCTGATGGGCTGGGGCGCGGTCTGGGGATCCCTGAAAGCTCAGGGTCTTTGGTCTCGGGAAGAATCTCTTCTACCGATAAATATTCTGGAACTGAGAGCGATATTCAATGCTCTCAAGGCTTGGCCTCAGCTAGCGAGGGCCAAGTTCATACGGTTTCAATCAGACAACATGACGACTGTTGCGTACATCAACCATCAGGGGGGAACAAGGAGTTCCCTGGCGATGGAAGAAGTGACCAGAATCATTCAATGGGCGGAGACTCGCTCCTGCCACCTGTCTGCAATCCACATCCCAGGAGTGGAAAATTGGGAAGCGGATTTTCTGAGTCGTCAGACATTGCATCCGGGGGAGTGGGAACTCCATCCGGAAATCTTTGCCCAAATCACTCAACTGTGGGGCATTCCAGACATGGATCTGATGGCCTCTCGTCAGAACTTCAAGGTTCCTTGCTACGGGTCCAGATCCTGGAATCCCAAGGCGACTCTAGTAGATGCACTAGTAGCACCTTGGACCTTCAAACTAGCCTATGTATTCCCGCCGTTTCCTCTCATCCCCAGGCTGGTAGCCAGGATCAATCAGGAGAGGGCGTCGGTGATCTTGATAGCTCCTGCGTGGCCACGCAGGACTTGGTATGCAGATCTGGTGAATATGTCATCGGCTCCACCATGGAAGCTACCTTTGAGACGAGACCTTCTTGTTCAAGGTCCGTTCGAACATCCGAATCTGGTCCCACTCCAGCTGACTGCTTGGAGATTGAACGCTTGATCTTATCAAAGCGAGGGTTCTCAGATTCTGTTATTGATACTCTTGTTCAGGCCAGAAAGCCTGTAACTAGAAAAATTTACCACAAAATTTGGAAAAAATATATCTGTTGGTGTGAATCTAAAGGATTCCCTTGGGACAAGGTTGAGATTCCTAAGAGTCTATCCTTCCTTCGAGAAGGATTGGAAAAAGGATTATCTGCAAGTTCCTTGATGGGACAGATTTCTGCCTTGTCTGTGTTACTTCACAAAAAGCTGGCAGCTGTGCCAGATGTTCAAGCCTTTGTTCAGGCTCTGGTTAGAATCAAGCCTGTTTACAAACCTTTGACTCCTCCTTGGAGTCTCAACTTAGTTCTTTCAGTTCTTCAGGGGGTTCCGTTTGAACCCTTACATTCCGTTGATATTAAGTTATTATCTTGGAAAGTTTTGTTTTTGGTTGCAATTTCTTCTGCCAGAAGAGTTTCAGAATTATCTGCTCTGCAGTGTTCTCCTCCTTATCTGGTGTTCCATGCAGATAAGGTGGTTTTACGTACTAACCTGGTTTTCTTCCAAAAGTTGTTTCTAACAAAAACATTAACCAGGAGATAGTCGTGCCTTCTCTGTGTCCGAAACCAGTTTCGAAGAAGGAACGTTTGTTGCACAATTTGGATGTTGTTCGCGCTCTAAAATTCTATTTAGATGCTACAAAGGATTTTAGACAAACATCTTCCTTGTTTGTTGTTTATTCTGGTAAAAGGAGAGGTCAAAAAGCAACTTCTACCTCTCTCTCTTTTTGGATTAAAAGCATCATCAGATTGGCTTACGAGACTGCCGGACGGCAGCCTCCTGAAAGGATCACAGCTCCTTCCACTAGGGCTGTGGCTTCCACATGGGCCTTCAAGAACGAGGCTTCTGTTGATCAGATATGTAGGGCAGCGACTTGGTCTTCACTGCACACTTTTACCAAATTTTGCAAGTTTGATACTTTTGCTTCTTCTGAGGCTATTTTTGGGAGAAAGGTTTTGCAAGCCGTGGTGCCTTCCATTTAGGTGACCTGATTTGCTCCCTCCCTTCATCCGTGTCCTAAAGCTTTGGTATTGGTTCCCACAAGTAAGGATGACGCCGTGGACCGGACACACCTATGTTGGAGAAAACAGAATTTATGTTTACCTGATAAATTACTTTCTCCAACGGTGTGTCCGGTCCACGGCCCGCCCTGGTTTTTTAATCAGGTCTGATAATTTTTTTTTCTTTAACTACAGTCACCACGGTATCATATGGTTTCTCCTATGCAAATATTCCTCCTTAACGTCGGTCGAATGACTGGGGTAGGCGGAGCCTAGGAGGGATCATGTGACCAGCTTTGCTGGCTCTTTGCCATTTCCTGTTGGGGAAGAGAATATCCCACAAGTAAGGATGACGCCGTGGACCGGACACACCGTTGGAGAAAGTAATTTATCAGGTAAACATAAATTCTGTTTCTTACGTTGTGTTCAAGACCTGCTGGTTATGGGAGTGATCCACCCAGTTCCAAGGGAGGAACAGGGGCAGGGCTTCTTTTCAAATCTGTTTATAGTTCCCAAAAAATAGGGAACTTTCAGACCAATCTTGGATCTCAAGATCCTAAACAAATTTCTCAGGGTCCCTTCCTTCAAGATGGAGACTATCCGAACCATCCTCCCTATGATCCAGGAGGGTCAATATATGACTACCGTGGACTTAAAGGATGCTTATCTCCACATTCCGATTCACAGAGATCATCATCAGTTCCTCAGGTTCGCCTTCTTAGACAGGCATTACCAGTTTGTGGCTCTTCCCTTCGGGTTAGCCACGGCACCAAGAATCTTTACGAAGGTTCTAGGGTCCCTACTGGCGGTTCTAAGGCCACGGGGCATAGCGGTGGCTCCTTACCTAGACGACATTCTGATACAGGCGTCGACTTTTCAAATCGCCAAGTCCCATACGGACATTGTTCTGGCTTTTCTGAGGTGTCACGGGTGGAAGGTGAACGAAGAAAAGAGTTCTCTCTCCCCTCTCACAAGAGTTTCCTTCCTAGGAACACTGATAGATTCAGTAGAAATGAAAAATTTTCTGACAGAGGTCAGGTTATCAAAGCTTCTAACTTCCTGTCGTGCTCTTCATTCCACTTCTCGGCCGTCAGTGGCTCAGTGAATGGAAGTAATCGGCCTAATGGTAGCGGCAATGGACATAGTTCCGTTTGCCCGCCTACATCTCAGACCACTGCAACTTTGCATGCTCAATCAGTGGAATGGGGATTACACAGATTTGTCCACTCTGCTAAATCTGGATCAAGAGACCAGGGATTTTTTTTTCTGGTGGTTCTCTTGGGTCCATCTGTCCAGGGGAATGAGTTTCCGCAGGCCAGAGTGGACTATAGTCACGACAGATGCCAGCCTTCTGGGCTGGGGCGCAGTCTGGAACTCCCTGAAGGCTCAGGGTTCGTGGACTCAGGAGGAAGCCCTCCTTCCGATAAACATTCTGGAACTGAGAGCGATATTCAATGCTCTTCAGGCTTGGCCTCAACTAGCTGCGGTCAGGTTCATCAGATTTCAGTCGGACAATATCACGACTGTAGCCTATATCAACCATCAGGGGGGGACAAGAAGCCCCCTGGCAATGTTGGAGGTTTCAAAGATAATTCTATGGGCAGAGGTTCACTCTTGCCATCTCTCAGCTATCCATATCCCAGGAGTAGAGAACTGGGAGGCGGATTTTCTAAGTCGGCAGACTTTTCATCCGGGGGAGTGGGAGCTCCCTCCAGAGGTATTTGCCCAGCTGATTCAACTATGGGCAAGCAAGAACTGGATCTCATGGCGTCTCGTCAGAACACCAAGCTTCCCTGTTACGGGTCCAGGTCAAGGGATCCCCAGGCAGCGCTGATAGATGCTCTAGCAGTGCCCTGGTCCTTCAGCCTGGCTTATGTGTTCCCACCATTTCCTCTCCTCCCTCGTCTGATTGCCAAGATCAAGCAGGAGAGAGCTTCTGTGATTTTGATAGCACCTGCGTGGCCACGCAGGACTTGGTATGCAGATCTGGTGGACATGTCATCCCTTCCACCATGGACTCTGCCACTGAGGCAGGACCTTCTACTCCAAGGTCCATTTAAACATCCAAATCTAATTTCTCTGCGGCTGACTGCTTGGAGATTGAACGCTTGATTTTATCAAAACGTGGTTTCTCCGAGTCGGTCATTGTTACCTTAATTCAGGCTCGAAAGCCTGTCACCAGGAAAATCTATCATAAGATATGGTATAAATATCTTCATTGGTGTGAATCCAAGGGTTACTCATGGAGTAAAGTCAGGATTCCTAGGATATTATCCTTTCTCCAAGAAGGATTGGAGAAGGGATTGTCAGCTAGTTCCTTAAAGGGACAGATTTCTGCTCTGTCTATTCTTCTGCACAAGCGTCTGGCAGATGTTCCAGACATTCAGGCGTTTTGTCAGGCTTTAGTTAGAATCAAGCCTGTGTTTAAACCTGTTGCTCTGCCATGGAGTTTAAATTTAGTTCTTAAAGTTCTTCAAGGGGTTCCATTTGAACCTCTGCATTCCATAGATATCAAGATTTTATCTTGGAAAGTTCTGTTTCTCTTGTTAAGTGTATTCAGTCCACGAGTCATCCATTACTTATGGGATATATTCCCTTCCCAACAGGAAGTTGCAAGAGGATCACCCAAGCAGAGCTGCTATATAGTTCCTCCCCTCACATGTCATATCCAGTCATTCTCTTGCAAATCAACTAGATAGGACGTTGTGAGAGGTCTGTGGTGTTTTTTATACTTAGTTTATTTTTTCAATCAAAAGTTTGTTATTTTAAATGGCCCCGGAGCGTGCTGTTTGTTCTCAGGCAGTATTTGGAAGAAAAATCTGCCTGCGTTTTCTATGATCTTAGCAGAAGTAACTAAGATCCACTGGCTGTTCTCGCATATTCTGAGCAGTGGGGTATCTTTCAGAAAGGAAATAGTGTGTGGGGAATCCTGCAAACAAGGTATGTGCAGTAAATTATTTTTCTAAGGAATGGAATTGACTAAGAAAATACTGCTGATACCGATGTTATGTAAGTACAGCCTTAAATGCATTAGCGACTGGTATCAGGCTGATGAATGTATGTACAATAAGTAATTTTCTAAGGAATGGAATTGACTAAGAAAATACTGTTAATACTGAGGTAATGTATGAGCCTTAACTGCAGTAGAAGCGACTGGTAGCAGGCTTATTAATAACACTACCTAACTTTTAAAGTGCATGTTTAAAACGTTTACTGGCATATTATTCGTTTTTTTGTGAGGTACTTTGGTGATAAATCTTTTGGGGCATGATTTTCCACATGGCTGTCGTTTATTTCTATATAGAAACGATTAACTGAGGTTTCCCACTGCTGTAATATGAGTGGGAGGGGCCTATTTTAGCGCTTTTTTGCGCAGTAAAAATTCAGTTACAGTCTTCCTGCTTCTTCCTCCTTGATCCAGGACGTCTCTAGAGAGCTCAGGGGTCTTCAAAATTCATTTTGAGGGAGGTAATCAGTCACAGCAGACCTGTGACAGTGTGTTTGACTGTGATAAAAACGTTAATTGTTAAATTGATTATCCGTTTTTGGGTATTAAGGGGTTAATCATCCATTTGCTAGAGGGTGCAATGCTTTGCTAACTTAATACATTTACTGTGAAAATTTGGTTGCTATAACTGATTTGGTTCATTGTTATTTCAACTGTGATGATTTTTTGTGCTTCTTAAAGGCACAGTAGCGTTTTTTTTTTTATATTGCTTGTAAACTTATTTGAAAGGATTTTCCAAGCTTGCTAGTCTCATTGCTAGTCTGTTTAAACATGTCTGACACAGATGAATCTGTTTGTTCACTATGTTTGAAGGCCAATGTGGAGCCCCACAGAAATATGTGTACTAAATGTATTGATGTCACTTTGAATAAAAGTCAAATTTTATCTGTAAAGAAATTATCACCAGATAATGAGGGGGAAGTTATGCCGACTAACTCTCCTCACGTGTCAGTACCTTCGCCTCCCGCTCAGGAGGCGCGTGATATTGTGGCGCCAAGTACATCAGAGAGGCACATACAAATCACTTTGCAAGACATGGCTGCTGTTATGACAGAGGTATTATCTAAATTGCCTGAATTAAGAGGCAAGCGTGATAGCTCTGGGTTAAGGACAGAGCGTGCTGATGATGTGAGAGCCATGTCCGATACTGCGTCACAATTTGCAGAACATGAGGACGGAGAGCTTCATTCTGTGGGTGACGGATCTGATCCAGGGAGACCGGATTCAGAGATTTCTAATTTTAAATTTAAGCTTGAGAACCTCCGTGAATTGCTAGGGGAGGTATTAGCGGCTCTGAATGATTGTAACACGGTTGCAATTCCAGAGAAAATATGTAGGTTGGATAGATACTTTGCGGTACCGGTGTGTACTGACGTTTTTCCTATACCTAAAAGGCTTACAGAAATTATTAGCAAGGAGTGGGATAGACCCGGTGTGCCCTTTTACCTTAAGAAAATGTTTGTTCAACAAGGTTTTATCTTACAGCCCCTTGCATGCATTGCGCCTGTCACTGCTGCTGCGGCATTCTAGTTTGAGTCTCTGGAAGAGGCCATTCGCACAGCTCCATTGGATGAGATTATGGCCAAGCTTAAAGCACTTAATCTAGCTAATGCATTTGTTTCTGATGCCGTTGTACATTTAACCAAACTAACGACTAAGAACTCCGGATTCGCCATCCAGGCGCGCAGAGCGCTATGGCTTAAATCCTGGTCAGCTGACGTGACTTCTAAATCTAAATTGCTTAATATTCCTTTCAAAGGGCAGACCTTATTCGGGCCCGGCTTGAAAGAAATTATTGCTGACATTACTGGAGGTAAGGGTCATACTCTTCCTCAGGACAGGGCCAAATCAAAGGCCAAACAGTCTAATTTTCGTACCTTTCGTAACTTCAAGGCAGGAGCAGCATCAACTTCCTCCACTCCAAAACAGGAAGGACCTGTTGCTCGTTACAGACAGGGCTGGAAAGCTAACCAGCCCTGGAACAAGGGCAAGCAGGCCAGAAAGCCTACTTCTGCCTCTAAGACAGCATGAAGTGAGGGTCCCCGATCCGGAAACGGATCTAGTGGGGGCAGACTATCTCTCTTCGCCCAGGCTTGGGCAAGAGATGTCCAGGATACCTGGGCATTGGAGATCATATGCTTCCCAGGATTCAAGCCACTGCAGATGCGGAAGTGACCGCCAAGTCCGGGGGAGGATAGAGCAAACCAAATGTTCAGGCTGCAGGGGTGCAAGCTGCCGGATGAGCGGCCGGTGTAGCTGCAATTGACAACAGTAAAAAAGGGATTAGGCAGCTGCTCCAAAAAAGAGTGAATACACGGGCTGACAAAAACAAGGTTAAAAACTTGAAACCTTTATTGAAACATTAAAAATTCAGAGGCAGTACAGGGCACACAAACTCCCTGACTAGTTTCGTGCTCTGTTGAGCACTTAATCATAGGGTGAGTTTGCTTCAGTGTTCATAGCCTATTTAAAGGCACAGAACACCTGAAAGAAATTATACATTAAAAACATCAACAGTAATAAAACAATGACAGAATATACCTAATGACAAACACTATGTATGGCGAATGGAAAAAAGAAGAAAGAAAGAAAGAAAGAACTAGCAGTTAAGCAAACCATTGTATACAAGGACAAAATTAATTCACATAGTCCTAATCATATTTACAGTGCAGACATTATTCTCATATCTATTATAGATTCAAAATATTATTTAAGATTACTTTAAGCTGTATTAGCAATATACCTCATACTAAATGCCTATATGTGCACAAAAAGCTCAATAACAGAAAATGTAAACTAAATAAAATAAAATAAAATGAAAATAAATATAAATAAAAATGCCCATGAAGGGGAAAGATACAAAAAACCCATATAGGGGGTAGAGAGAATAACCTGTCAGATAAACAAATATAGTTGCCCATATAGGGGGTAGACAGACATAATGGCCCATATAGGGGGTAGATTATATATTCAGTATCATTAAATCAACCAAATTCATATTTCATTTTTCAACATAGTAGCTCATATCCCATTCTCTGTTTAAACCTAGGGGGGTTATAGTTCTCAATTTGTATATCCAATACAGTTCTTGCTTTAGCAACAAACTACCCCTATCGCCCCCCCCTAAGTGGAAACATGACACGGTCTATTACCTGAACCCTCATATCAAAAATGTTAGTCATATGTACCAGATTAAAATGCCTAGCTATCGCTGATTCCTTTACATATTCTCTGGTGTCCCTAACATGTTCTCTGACCCTTGACCTGAGTTCCCTGCTTGTTTGACCTGTGTATTGAAGGTTGCAATATTTGCATTCTAGGAGATAGACCACAAAAGTTGTTCTACAATTGGCGTAGAATTTATGTTTAAACTCTTCTCCTGTCTGGCTACTCCTGAAACCATCACCCACCTGTACAAAACCACAGGTTATGCATGAGCCATGACCACATTTATAAGTTCCTCTCCTCCTAATCCAATTGCTCCTATCTGGGTTAATGGAACGGATTAGACTGGGGGACAGCTTGGATGCCAATGTAGGTGCCCTTCTCGGTACAAATTTACATGAACCAATTATAGGTCTTAAAACATCATCGTTCTCTAACAAATGAAGATTCTTCCTTAATATGGAACATACCCGATTGTACTCTTTAGAATATTCAGTTGAGAACACTACAGTATCATGTTTTATGATGTTTTGTTTCCTGGTCCCTCGCATTAATTCGAATTAGAATAGACCGTACCAAATGTGGTGGATGGCATGACTCAGCATGTAGAATAGTATTCCCAGCTGTCAACTTACGATAAGTATCACTGATCACTTTACCCGTTTCAAAGTCACCATTTAAAGTAAGATCCAAGAAATTCACCACTTCTTCATACAAATCTCCCACAAATTTTAGATTAAACTCATTTTGACACAGGTAACCTAGAAAATCCTCATACACAAAAGGTTCCTTGACTATAAAAATTAAATCGTCAATGAAACGCATATAAAAAACTATGTTATCTTTGAATGGATTACTTTCTGTGTATAAATAAAGATCCTCCCATAATCCCACATACAGGTTCGCGAATGAGGGGGCAAATTTAGCCCCCATGGCAGTTCCGCAAACCTGTATGTGGAATTCTCCATTGAACATAAAAAAATTATGTTTCAATAGAAACTCTATTACTTCACATAGTACAAGTTTTACTTCCTCAGTGAATCTAGTGTGTTTGTCAAAAAAGTATACTTGAGTAAAGTGCAGTGGCGCCCACCACTATCCACTTATACTCCTTTTCCCACTTGAGATTCCCAAGCATCTGTAGGAGATGTGTGTCTCAAGTGGGAAAAGGAGTATAAGTGGATAGTGGTGGACGCCACTGCACTTTACTCAAGTATACCCCATCACATGGGGATACGAGCAATTAGGTACTTTTTTGACAAACACACTAGATTCACTGAGGAAGTAAAACTTGTACTATGTGAAGTAATAGAGTTTCTATTGAAACATATTTTTTTTTTGTTCAATGGAGAATTCCACATACAGGTTTGCGGAACTGCCATGGGGGCTAAATTTGCCCCCTCATACGCGAACCTGTATGTGGGATTATGGGAGGATCTTTATTTATACACAGAAAGTAATCCATTCAAAGATAACATAGTTTTTTATATGCGTTTCATTGACGATTTAATTTTTATAGTCAAGGAACCTTTTGTGTATGAGGATTTTCTAGGTTACCTGTGTCAAAATGAGTTTAATCTAAAATTCTACGCCAATTGTAGAACAACTTTTGTGGTCTATCTCCTAGAATGCAAATATTGCAACCTTCAATACACAGGTCAAACAAGCAGGGAACTCAGGTCAAGGGTCAGAGAACATGTTAGGGACACCAGAGAATATGTAAAGGAATCAACGATAGCTAGGCATTTTAATCTGGTACATATGACTAACATTTTTGATACGAGGGTTCAGGTAATAGACCGTGTCATGTTTCCACTTAGGGGGGGGCAATAGGGGTAGTTTGTTGCTAAAGCAAGAACTGTATTGGATATACAAATTGAGAACTATAACCCCCCTAGGTTTAAACAGAGAATGGGATATGAGCTACTATGTTGAAAAATGAAATATGAATTTGGTTGATTTAATGATACTGAATATATAATCTACCCCTATATGGGCCATTATGTCTGTCTACCCCCTATATGGGCAACTATATTTGTTTATCTGACAGGTTATTCTATCTACCCCCTATATGGGTTTTTTGTATCTATCCCCTTCATGGGCATTTTTATTTATATTTATTTTCATTTTATTTTATTTAATTTAGTTTACATTTTCTGTTATTGAGCTTTTTGTGCACATATAGGCATTTAAAATCAGATTCAGTATGAGGTATATTGCTAATACAGCTTAAAGTAATCTTAAATAATATTTTGAATCTATAATAGATATGAGAATAATGTCTGCACTGTAAATATGATTAGGACTATGTGAATTAATTTTGTCCTTGTATACAATGGTTTGCTTAACTGCTAGTTCTTTCTTTCTTTCTTCTTTTTTCCATTCGCCATACATAGTGTTTGTCATTAGGTATATTCTGTCATTGTTTTATTACTGTTGATGTTTTTAATGTATAATTTCTTTCAGGTGTTCTGTGCCTTTAAATAGGCTATGAACACTGAAGCAAACTCACCCTATGATTAAGTGCTCAACAGAGCACAAAACTAGTCAGGGAGTTTGTGTGCCCTGTACTGCCTCTGAATTTTTAATGTTTCAATAAAGGTTTCAAGTTTTTAACCTTGTTTTTGTCAGCCCGTGTATTCACTCTTTTTTGGAGCAGCTGCCTAATCCCTTTTTTACTGTTGTCAATTGTGGCTACACCGGCCGCTCATCCGGCAGCTTGCACCCCTGCAGCCTGAACATTTGGTTTGCTCTATCCTCCCCCGGACTTGGCGGTCACTTCCGCGTCTGCAGCGGCTTGAATCCTGGGAAGCATATGATCTCCAATGCCCAGGTATCCTGGACATCTCTTTCAAGTTTTTAACCTTGTTTAACCTTGTTTTTGTCAGCCCGTGTATTCACTCTTTTTTGGAGCAGCTGCCTAATCCCTTTTTTATTGGAGATCATATCTCAGGGATATCTTCTGGACTTCAAAGCTTCTCCTCCTCAAGGGAGATTTCATCTTTCAAGGTTATCAGCAAACCAAATAAAGAAAGAGGCATTTCTACGCTGTGTGCAAGACCTCTTAGTAATGGGGGTGATCCACCCAGTTCCGCGGACGGAACAAGGGCAAGGGTTTTACTAAAATCTGTTTGTGGTTCCCAAGAAAGAGGGAACCTTCAGACCAATCTTGGACCTAAAAATCTTAAACAAATTCCATTCAAAATGGAAACTATTCGAACCATCCTACCCATGATCCAAGAGGGTCAATACATGACCACAGTAGATTTAAAGGATGCCTACCTTCATATACCGATTCACAAAGATCATTATCGGTACCTAAGATTTGCCTTTCTAAACAGGCATTACCAGTTTGTAGCTCTTCCCTTCGGGTTAGCTACGGCCCCGAGAATTTTTACAAATGTTCTGGGCTCACTCCTAGCGGTGCTAAGGCCGCGAGGCATAGCGGTGGCGCCGTACCTAGACGACATTCTGATACAAGCGTCAAGTTTTCAAATTGCCAAGTCTCATACAGAGATAGTTCTGGCATTTCTGAGGTCGCATGGGTGGAAGGTGAACGTAGAAAAGAGTTCTCTATCACCACTCACAAGAGTCTCCTTCCTAGGGACTCTAATAGATTCTGTAGAAATGAAAATTTACCTGACGGAGGCCAGGTTATCAAAACTCTTAAATGCTTGCCGTGTCCTTCATTCCATTCCACGCCCGTCAGTAGCTCAGTGCATGGAAGTAATCGGCTTAATGGTAGCGGCAATGGACATAGTACCATTTGCGCGCCTGCATCTCAGACCCCTGCAATTATGCATTCTAAGTCAGTGGAATGGGGATTACTCAGATTTGTCCCCTCTACTAAATCTGGATCAAGAGACCAGAGATTCTCTTCTCTGGTGGCTTTCTCGGGTCCACCTGTCCAAGGGGATGACCTTTCGCAGGCCAGATTGGACAATTGTAACAACAGATGCCAGCCTTCTAGGTTGGGGCGCAGTCTGGAACTCCCTGAAGGCTCAGGGATTATGGACTCAGGAGGAGAAACTCCTCCCAATAAATATTCTGGAGTTGAGAGCAATATTCAATGCTCTTCTAGCTTGGCCTTAGTTAGCAACACTGAGGTTCATCAGATTTCAGTCGGACAACATCACGACTGTGGCTTACATCAACCATCAAGCGGGAACCAGGAGTTCCCTAGTGATGTTGGAAGTCTCAAAGATAATTCGCTGGGCAGAGTCTCACTCTTGCCACCTGTCAGCCATCTACATCCCAGGCGTGGAGAACTGGGAGTGAGATTTTCTAATTCGCCAGACTTTTCATCCGGGGGAGTGGGAACTTCATCTGGAGGTCTTCGCTCAACTGATTCATCGTTGGGGCAAACCAGATCTGGATCTCATGGCGTCTCGCCAGAACGCCAAGCTTCCTTGTTACGGATCCAGGTCCAGGGACCCGGGAGCGGCGCTGATAGATGCTCTGACAGCCCCTTGGGTCTTCAACATGGCTTATGTGTTTCCACCATTTCCGATGCTACCTCGACTGATTGCCAAGATCAAACAGGAGAGAGCATTGGTGATTCTGTTAGCGCCTGCGTGGCCATGCAGGACCTGGTATGCAGACCTAGTGGACATGTCGTCCTGTCCACCATGGTCTCTACCTCTGAGGCAGGACCTTCTAATACAAGGTCCTTTCAAACATCCAAATCTAATTTCTCTGAGGCTGACTGCATGGAGATTGAACGCTTGATC
Source organism: Bombina bombina (assembly GCF_027579735.1). Taxonomy (NCBI): domain Eukaryota; kingdom Metazoa; phylum Chordata; class Amphibia; order Anura; family Bombinatoridae; genus Bombina; species Bombina bombina. The sequence goes on along the minus strand of NC_069505.1, from coordinate 365,212,609 downwards.
CTATCAAAGCGTGGCTTCTCGGAGTCAGTTATTGATACCTTAATACAGGCACGGAAGCCTGTTACCAGAAAAATTTACCATAAGATATGGCGTAAATATTTATATTGGTGCGAATCCAAGGGTTACTCATGGAGTAAGGTTAGGATTCCTAGGATATTGTCCTTTCTACAAGAGGGTTTAGAAAAGGGCTTATCTGCTAGTTCGTTAAAGGGACAGATTTCTGCTCTGTCTATTCTCTTACACAAACGTCTGGCAGAAGTTCCAGATGTCCAGGCTTTTTGTCAGGCTTTGGCTAGAATTAAGCCTGTGTTTAAGACTGTTGCTCCTCCGTGGAGCTTAAACTTGGTTCTTAAAGTTCTTCAAGGGGTTCCGTTTGAACCCCTTCATTCCATTGATATTAAGCTTTTATCTTGGAAAGTTCTGTTTTTGATGGCTATTTCCTCGGCTCGAAGAGTCTCTGAGTTATCGGCCTTAAATTGTGATTCTCCTTATCTTATTTTCCATTCAGACAAGGTAGTTCTGCGTACTAAACCTGGGTTTTTACCTAATGTAGTTTCTAACAGGAATATCAATCAGGAGATTGTTGTTCCATCATTATGTCCTAATCCTTCTTCAAAGAAGGAACGACTTTTACATAATCTGGACGTAGTCCGTGCCCTGAAGTTCTATTTACAGGCAACTAAAGTTTTTAGTCAAACTTCTTCCCTGTTTGTCGTGTACTCTGGTCAGAGGAGAGGTCAAAAAGCTTTGGCAACCTCTCTATCCTTCTGGCTTCGTAGCATAATACGTTTAGCCTATGAGACTGCTGGACAGCAGCCCCCTGAAAGAATTACAGCTCATTCCACTAGAGCTGTGGCTTCCACCTGGGCCTTTAAGAATGAGGCCTCTGTTGAACAGATTTGCAAGGCTGCAACTTGGTCTTCGCTTCACACTTTTTCAAAATTTTACAAATTTGACACTTTTGCTTCTTCGGAGGCTGTTTTTGGGAGAAAGGTTCTACAGGCAGTGGTTCCTTCCGTTTAAGTTCCTGCCTTGTCCCTCCCATCATCCGTGTACTTTGGCTTTGGTATTGGTATCCAATAAGTAATGGATGACCCGTGGACTGAATACACTTAACAAGAGAAAACATAATTTATGCTTACCTGATAAATTTATTTCTCTTGTAGTGTATTCAGTCCACGGCCCGCCCTCTCTTTTTAAGGCAGATCTAAATTTTAATTAAAACTCCAGTCACCACTGCACCCTATGGTTTCTCCTTTCTTGTCTTGTTTCGGTCGAATGACTGGATATGACATGTGAGGGGAGGAACTATATAGCAGCTCTGCTTGGGTGATCCTCTTGCAACTTCCTGTTGGGAAGGGAATATATCCCATAAGTAATGGATGACCCGTGGACTGAATACACTACAAGAGAAATACATTTATCAGGTAAGCATAAATTATGTTTTTTAGTAGCTATCTCTTCGGCTCGAAGAGTTTCAGAGTTATCTGCCTTACAGTGTGATTCCCCTTATCTGATATTCCATACAGATAAGGTAGTGTTGCGTGCCAAACCTGGATTTCTTCCTAAGGTGGTATCTAATAAGAATATCAATCAGGAGATTGTAGTTCCGTCACTGTATCCTAATCCTTCTTCAAAGAAGGAACGTCTATTACACAATCTTGACGTGGTTCGTGCTTTAAAGTTTTATTTACAAGCTACTAAGGATTTTCGTCAAACATCTGCATTGTTTGTTGTCTACTCTGGACAGAGGAGAGGCCAAAAGGCTTGGGCATCTTCTCTTTCTTTTTGGCTTAGAAGTATAATCCGTTTAGCTTATGAGACTGCTGGCCAACAGCCTCCTGAAAGGATTACAGCTCATTCCACTAGAGCGGTAGCTTCCACATGGGCTTTTAAAAATGAGGCCTCTGTTGAACAGATTTGTAAGGCGGCGACTTGGTCTTCGCTTCATACTTTTTCTAAATTCTACAAATTTGATACTTTTGCTTCCTCTGAGGCTATTTTTGGGAGAAAGGTCTTGCATTCAGTGGTGCCTTCCATTTAAGTTCCTGCCCTTCATCCGTGTCCTAAAGCTTTGGTATTGGTATCCCACAAGTAATGGATGAAACCGTGGACTGGATACACCTTACAAGAGAAAACAAAATGTTTGCTTACCTGATAAATTTCTTTCTCTTGTGGTGTATCCAGTCCACGGCACACCCTGTCACTTTAAGGCAGGTGTTTTTTTTTTTTTTTTTTTTAAACTACAGTCACCACTGCACCCTATAGTTTCTCCTTTTTCTTGCTTGTCTTCGGTCGAATGACTGGGGGTGGCAGTTAGGGGAGGAGCTATATAGATAGCTCTGCTGTGGGTGTCCTCTTGCAACTTCCTGTTGGGAAGGAGAATATCCCACAAGTAATGGATGAACCCGTGGACTGGATACACCACAAGAGAAAGAAATTTATCAGGTAAGCATAAATTTTGTTTTTACATGTCTTTCTAAATCTAATTCATCCCTTTCTAGGTTGGATCTCTTCCTTATATCAGACTCACTAGTCTCCCAGGTTAAGTCGGACAAAATTCACAACGTAATTTCGGACCATGCACCCGTGGAACTCACAGTGGGCGTCTTCCCTAATAAACCCAATAGGAATATACTGCATTTCTCTTCCTACCTTCTTACATCTGAATCTTTCCAAAAACACCTGACCCATGCCTGGAATGATTTTTATACTGATAACTCCTTACATTCTTCTGATCCACAATTATTCTGGGAGACTGCTAAAGCTGTCCTGACAGGACATGTTATTTCATTCATGGCCAATTTAAAGCGTAGAATCCAACATAGATACAATACCTTACAAGCTAACTTAGGACAGACATACCTGACATACTGCACTCTAAAATCCCGCCCAGCATATGACAGCAAGCCGCCTTGGGCCTTCTCAAATCAGCGGGCTGATTTTTACCAATTTGGTGGGAAGTCTGGGCGATTTTTAGCCACACTTGTGAAAGTGAGATCAGCTAAAAAAGACATTTCTGCTTTGAAACATGATTGGAGGGTTTTCCGAACTCCTTTAGAAATAGCTAGCTGTCTGGCAGATTACTTCTCTAATCTTTATAAAAAACAACAACCGAAAACTCCAGACTCTTTTCATACATTTTGGCAGTCGCTCACACTCCCCCACCTTACCCAAGATCAGATAGACACACTGAACTCCACAATCACCCTGGAGGAAATCCAACATACTATCAAATCCCTGTCTCTGGGGAAAGTAGCGGGTCCGGATGGACTTCTTGCCGAGTTCTATCGGCTACTGCTACCGCAGGTCTCACCAACCCTATTCAACCTATTTAATTACATGTTTGTCTGAGAGGGGCAGCCATCTAGATCTTTCACAACGGCCCATATTACCCTAATCCCAAAACCAGGAAAGGACCACACACTTCCTGAAGCATACCGTCCCATATCCTTATTAAATACAGATTACAAAATACTGATGAAAATTCTGGCCAACCGACTGAAGAGGATTCTCCCCTCATTAGTTCACCCCGACCAATCGGGTTTTGTCCAGGGTAGATCTTCTGTAGTTAATTTGAGAAGGGTGCTTCATACCCTCAACCACTTCTGGACCGGACCCTCTGTCAAACTCAGAAATGGGGCTCAGGAGGCCTTCCTGCTGTCCTTGGATGCAGAGAAGACCTTCGACAGAGTTGAGTGGTCTCATCTCTTTAACACTCTTCAGCAATTTCACCTTGAAGGTCATTTCCTTGATTTTATCCGAAAAACTCTACTCCGTCCCTACTGGGAGTATCTTGGTTAATGGCCTTCATTCTCCAAACTTTACGCTTGAAAGGGGTACGCGCCAGGGATGCCCACTCTCCCCTTTATTATTTGACTTAGCCCTAGAGCCTCTTGCCCTGAAACTAAAACAGACCTTCCCGGGAATTGCTATTGTGAACACCGTTCTCCATATGGCCCTTTACGCAGACAATATGCTGCTTTTTGTAAGTAACCCCTCCCGATATGTCCCTAGAATTATTGACACCTTACAAACTTTCGGAGATTTTTCAGGGTACGAAATAAACATGGCCAAGTCTGAGATATTGTGGCTTACTGATCATAACATGGATAGAGGTAGTTACCCCTTTGCCACACAACCTAACACACTCACATATCTAGGTATCATCCTACACAGAAACCCGCAAAAGCTTTATGACCTTAATATTGCCAGACAGTGTTCACAGTTGCGGCTTCAGCTAAAGGCCTGGGCCAAGCTCCCTTTGGGTCTCACGGGAAGGATAAATCTACTTAAAGGGACAGTCTACACCAGAATTGTTATTGTTTTAAAAGATAGATAATCCCTTGTTTACCCATTCCCTAGTTTTGCATAACGAACACAGTTATATTTATATATATTTTTACCTCTGTGATTATCTTGTATCTAAGCCTCTGCAGACTGCCCCTTTATTTCAGTTCTTTTGACAGACTTTCAGTTTAGCCAATCAGTGATGGCTCCCAGGTAACTTCATGTGCACGAGCACAGTGTTATCTATATGAAAAACATGAACTAACACCTTCTAGTGGTGAAAAACCTGATAAAATGCATTCCTAAGATGCGACCTTCAAGGTCTAAGGAATTAGCATATGAACCTCATAGGTTAAGCTTTCAACTAAGAATACCAAGAGAACAAAGAAAAATTGGTGATAAAAGTAAATTGGAAAATTGTTTAAAATTACATGCCCTATCTGAATCATGCAAGTTTTTTTTGGACTAGACTGTCCTCCTTTACCCATTAATGCTGCCCTTCTTGCTTACTAAAGCTGACATGACCAATTTAAACAAAACTATTCAATCCTTCATTTGGGGAGGTAGGAAGACGCTCATAGCGGTGACGACCCTGCAGCAACCATGCCTCAATGGGGGTCTAGCGCTCCCTAATCTTAAACTCTACAATTGGGCAGCACTACTCGACTGGTGATAGACTGGCAGCTTGACACCACACATTTTCAGGAGCTGTCCCTAGAAGCAGCAATTGTCTCCCCACATTCACTAACTTACTTACCATATATACCCTTCACGAACTTGCCCGTTGACATTAAAAACAATTTCATGTACAGTGATGCCTTGAGAGCATGGATACTAGCTTTTAAATACCTGGGAAACAGGTCGCCCACTCCTAAATACATTCCACTAATGGGAAACACAGATTTCCCGGCGGGGAATGAAACGGCCCCCTTCCGAGTTTGGAAGTTACAAGGGATCAAATCAGTGATTGATCTCTTGGATCCTTTATCACACACAGTCAGAACTTATCAGGACCTTAAAAACCAGTACTAACTACCAAATTTGCATTTTTATGCGTACCTCCAGGCTTGACACTATACTAACACACTGATGACACGACATGACGACTTCTGGCAACCCTCTCCCTGGGCCCATATCCATGTTGCATACAAACTGGGCAACTTTTCCATATCACCCATCTACGGCCTTTTAACCACACATGCCTCCAAAGATGTCATGGGAAATATGCTGACCAAACTACAGAGAGAAGATTTGGGAGACATATCCCTTAGAGACATACTTACCAGCCTAGAAAGGACAAATACAGCTAGCCTAGCAGTACATATCAGGGAAATGCAGATTAGGATGCTAAGCAGAGACTACATCACCCCAGTGCACAGATTTCACTGGAACCAAGACCTGCCAAACCAATGTATTAAATGATCATTACCAGAGCCCACACTCAAACATTACTTCTTTGAGTGTCCATATGTAAACCAATTCTGGAGACGCTTACAATATTGGGTTAGGAAAACGTTCCAGATTGACCTTATTTTTTACTCTAAATCAATTTTCCTACTCTCAAGGGAGGTGCAACACAAACTACTATACTCTATGCTTACTCTTACTACCTTACTGGCCCGACAGTGTATTTTGACTCAATGGACTTCCAAAAAAGCACCCACATTGACCCAATTCAAACACAGGATGTTGCAGCAATTGTATATAGAACAATTTGATGCTACTCTAGACACCAAACATAGGCTGAGACACTTCTTACGTAAATGGCAGAGATACTGTATATACTGAGCCTCCCCCTTAATCAGCAAAAACAGGTGTTCCGACCTTTCCTGCATCATGAAGTGTTTATTGAGGCGACGCTTATAGGTGAATGGAGTAATATATTTTAATCCGCTTCCTAGATACCCCGAGGGGAGTGATGGACCAGTAATTTGGTATAGACCTAGCTAAAAATACTTTAATTTAAAGGGACATTAAACCCCAAATTTGTATTTTATGATTCAGATAGAGAATACCATTTTAAACAAGTTTCTAATTTACTTCTATTATCTAATTTGCTCCATTCTCTTGTAATCCTTTCCTGAAAAGCATATCTAGATAGGCTTGGTAGCTTCTGATTGGTGGCTGCACATAGATGCCTCATGTGATTGGCTCACCCGTGTGCATTACTATTTCTTTAACAAAGGATATCTAAAGAATGAAGCAAATTAGATAATAGAAATAAATTGGAATGTTGTTTAAAATGGTATTCTCTATCTGAATCATGAAATAAAATCTTTGGGTTTAATGTCCCTTTAATTGTGTTTGTTATTGTTAATTGTGATTGTTTGGTAGTTGTTATTAATAAGATTAAAAAAGAAAAATGATAGAAGAGAGCATGTGACCTGGTAGACATATATGCACCATTTATATTACTGGTCATGAATATGCATATCTCATACTGAAATTACTTTGAGACTGTATAACTGACTGATGTACTGAATCATGTTTCATATACATTTATGCCATACCTCCTCTTGTTAAGGAAAATAACATAAGCCTCTGTTTATCTGTGTATTTGTATGTATCTCTTCTGTCTAATAAAAAGAGAATTTAAAAACAACAACAAAAAAACTAATTTAAAGTTATGTCTATTTCCACTCCTCCTGTATCATGTGACAGCCATCAGCAAATCACAAATGCATATATATATATATATATATATATATATTCGTATAGTCTGTGAATTCTTGCACATGCTCAGTAGAAGTCGTGACTCAAAGTGTAAATATAAAAAGACTGTGCACATTTTGTTAATAAAAGTTAATTGGAAAGTTATTTAAAATGTCATGTTCTATCTGAATCATGAAAGTTTAATTTTGACTTGTGTCCCTTTAGTTTTGAGTTGATTGTGATGTTAAAGGTACAGTAAACACCAGAATTGTTGTTATTTAAAAAGGTAGATAATCCCTTTATTACCCATTCCCCAATTTTGCATAACCAACACAGTTATAATAATATACTTTTTACCTCTGTGATTACATTGTATCTATGGCTCTGCAAACTGCCCCCTTATTTCAGTTCTTTTGACAGACTTGCATTTTTAGCCAATCAGTGCTGACTCCTAGGAGCTTCACGTGCCTGAGCTCAATGTTATCTATATGAAACACATGAACTAACATCCTCTAGCGGTGAAAAACTGTCAAAATGCTTTCAGATTAGAGGCAGTTTTCAAGGTCTAAGAAATTAGCACATGAACCTCCTAGATTTAGCTTTCAACTAACAATACCAAGAGAGCAAAGCAACATAGGTAATAAAAGTAAATTGGAAAGTTGTTTAAAATCACATGCCCTATTTAAATCATGACATATTTTTTTTTTTACTTTACTATCCCTTTAAACACTAAAAAGCCAAGTGATTAATATAACCATAACTATTTCGGATATGTAAGTCAAAAACACTTGAGACTTTGGGAGTCCTTCATAGTGTTTATTTTTTCAGAACATAAGTATTGAGCAAACACTCAAAATCTTAAAAAGGAGCATATATCTCTGTGTAATATTTGCATATTGTTGAAGTTCTAAGATCATTAAGAATATATATAATCACTTATATACCTATTATACCAAAAAGGGAAGTTAAAATATTTTTTTAAGAATAATAGAACTTTGTTTTACAAAGCATTAGCCATTTTTGTCTAAAGCAAATTATTTTTGAGAGGTAAAGCTTTTCCTCTGTCTTTACATTATGCTGAGGACATTTCCAAATCCATTAATAATACATCACATATAAACAATTGTTGATGCTTAAGTCAATAATTAAATGCATGAAACTAAAAATAAAGTAACATTTTTCACATTTAAATCACATTTCAAATTGAATGTGAAAACATGTCCTATTGTACCAGAATCAAGGATATGAGGATATTGACATCATCATAAGACTATATTTATGCAACTTGCGGAAATATTACCCTTGTTTGACATGTTATGGTGTAATATGTAAGGAAACTGTTACTGCAAAATATGGCCTAGATTACAAGAAGATTACAAGTGGAACACTATCAATATCGCTGGAGCATTCTAGGATTAGGGGTAGACTTATAAAGCAGTGGATGCAGCAATCTACCCCTGTAGGTTCAGGTTTCCCTGAAACTGAAGTTAAGAATATATATATATATATATATATATATAAATGGCCTCCTAGGGTGCAATTTGGTCCATGCTAAAGAAGAATTACCAGAGAATATTTAGTGTGACCGACATCCCTTTAGCATGCTCTATACTTTCTTTTTTTTTTTTTTTTTCATTCCAATTTTTATTGAGATATTCAAATATTATAGCATGTACATACAATATGAAGAAAAGCATATTACTAACTGTTACATTTACAATATTATCTTCTTGAAAATAACTTTAGTTGTAATTTCACAAATCCATTAATACATTGCTGTAGTATTTCTACTCTTAAGTAACATAGCTTCATCGTTTTCCTTCTTACAACCATATATATTATATAAGTATTTAACACAATATATACAATGTATACTTAATATAATCTTTACTCTCTTTTTTTCCCCCTTCCCTTATCTATCTTTAACCTTCTCCCTTCCTTTCCCCCTTTCTCTTCTTTTTAACTCATTATATTGTCTGTTAGTACATACACCTTACTACCTCTAAGGAGATAAAAAAAAAGCAAAACAAAACAAGAAAAAAAAAAAAAAGAAAGACGAAAAAACAAAAAAAACTTTCCTGACCTCCATCCCACTCTTACCCTACGCCCTCCAGCTCCCCCTAAGTTGTTCCTCTTGAATATATATCAAATTTTCAAATGGTTTAATTATTATTTGTTGAATTGCCCGATCTAGTGATCTTATATATAATTCCCATTTGAACATGAATTTTGCAATTTGTTTTTCGGACTGATTGTCTGTATCAAATTGCTCATAAGTCAATTGCTGTTGTATTCGCCTTAAGAAGACCTTTATACTCAAGCTCTTTTTGGAATTCCATTCACTTAATATCATATTTCTTATTATTAATATTATAGTATTTAAGAAACGAGTATTTGACCCGTGTATTGAGCCTTCTGCTAAAAAGAGAACTTCCTTCAGGGTAATGTCGATACTAAGCTTACATTTCTTTTTCAGCCAATAAGTGATTTTTAACCAAAACATTTTAATTTTAGGACATGAGTACATACAATGTACTATATCTGCTTTTTCATATCTACATCTCTTACAACAGCTATTTTGAGAATTGCCCCACTTCGCCATAACATATGGGGTCAAATATACATGGTGCAATATTTTAACTTGTGACTCTCTCCAGCTAGATAATAAGGTAGCTTTTCTTGTTCTATTCATGTTTCCTCTTATATCCTCCTTGGTTATTTCAAGCTCTGGGGAGATTCTTAACCATTTATTGACTGATTCATATATAAATTTCATCCTAATTTGGTCATTGAGTTTATTGTATAATACTGAACATCTAGTAATTCCTTGGGCGAACAAATTCATTATGGGATTCAACTTAACCCAATTATCTTTCATGTAAATCACCCTTCCTAATGAATTACAATAGTGTCTTAACTGGAGATATATATAGAAATGTGAATTTTCCCATCCATACATATCTTTCAAATATTTAAAGTCCCATATACATTTCTTCTGATTGTCGATTAACTGGTATAGATAGGTAAGGCCTCTTTCCTGCCATCTTTGACATACTTCAACATTCATCATTACCTCAGGATTCCCTCTTAAAGGTAAAAAGCTTGAAAAGTGAAAATCTATTTTCAAAATCTTACATAATTTTTGCCAGGCTATAATTAAATTTGTAATGTTATCCAATTTTTTTTAACCCTGTCTGGTAACTTGTTGTAATCTATATGTATTAAGGATTTTAGGCTATATGGTTTTACTATATTTTCTTCTAAATCTAAATCTACAAATTTATTGTTGTTGGAAATCCAAGCTAATACTATTTTAGCAAAAAACACCTGGTTTTTTATCTTTCCAACAGAGTTGAGTTACAGCTTTTTTGATACGTATTAAATCCTTATTTTTAATGGTAAATTTTGGATTAGATATAGAATTTTAGGTGTTGTTATCATCTTGAACATATTAATTTTCCCCGCTAGGGTTATAGGTAGATGTGACCATCTTTTAATTTCCTCTATGATTTTAAAAAATAGGGGTTCATAGTTTAACTTATACCAGTCACTTGGTGTGTTAGAAAAGTTTATTCCCAAATATTTTATAAATGTATCTGCTACTTTGAACTTAGAGTCTAAAACAGAACCTCTCTGTTTTACAAGCCACAGAATCTCTGATTTTTGTATATTAATTCTGTAACCAGAGAATGACCCAAATATTTCTATTATTTCCAGTATTAGTGGGATCTGTTTTTTAGAGTTTCTTAAAAATATTAACATGTCATCCGCATATGCTGCTACTTTTATTTCAGTGTCCCCAATTCTTATGCCTTGAATCCTTTCCCTAACTTGTATCATTAATGGCTCCAAGGCTAAATCAAATAAAATTTGTGAGAGAGTACACCCCTGTCTAGTGCCTCTGAACATTTCTATGTATTCTGATTGTTGTCCATTTATACAGAAGGCAGTTTTTGGGGAGGAGTATAAATTTTTAATGCATTCCAAAATATTACCTTTCAACCCAAACATACTCAAGGTCTGAAAAAGATGATCCCATTCTACCGAATCAAAAGCTTTTTTGTGCATCCAACGTTAATAGTAATAAATCTTCTCCTTTTTTAAAAAAAATATTTTTATTAGCCCATACATATGTGATAACATTTGTAACTCTTCTGATATTATAGAAGGATGATCTACCAGTAATGAATCCTGACTGATCTGGATGTATTAAAATCGGGATCACTTTTTGTAACCTTTCAGCTATAATACTTGTTAATATCTTTAAGTCCGAGTTTAATAATGAGATTGGTCTGTAGGATGCCATGTCTTGAGAATCTTTCCCTGGTTTAAGTAAAAATATAGTGATATAATCCATAAATCTATTTAACCTAGATTCCTGAAGGGAAGAAAATACATAGTTATAAACCCTTTCCAAAATTGGTGCTTTTTCTGTATTCATTAATCTATAGAATTCATTTGGGAGATTATCCGGACCACTAGCTTTATTTAATGATAGCGATTTTATCTTCCCAAATATTTCCTCTAACTCGATTGGCCGGTTCAACCATTCCAATTGATCTATCGGGATTTGGGGAACTCTGACTTCCTCCCAAAACTTCCTCTTTCTTTCCTGATTTATTCCCTGAGTTCTATATATCTCTGAATAATATTCTTTAAAAGCTTTTAAAATCCCCTCATGGGAAGTTAAATTAATATCGTCTCTTTTGATATTGGCTATGAGTGTACTCTTCTTATGTATTTTATTTAGACCTGCCAAATATCTGCCTGATTTGTTGCCAAATCTTTGAAATCTACTTTTACCCCTTATCTCCTCTTGTGTATACTTTTGCATTAAAAATAAATTCCGTTGGTTGTTAGCCAATATATATCCGTTCCAATTTTCTATAGAGGCATCTCTAAGATATTGATTATATGCATTGTTTACTGTATTTAATAGCTGTAGTTCACGTTTACCTAATTTCTTTTTTTTATAAGCCATAAATGTAATCATCTCTGATTTTAAAACTGCTTTTGCAGTTTCCCAGTAAAGTATTGGTTCCCCTATATGTTGGCTGTTGGTAATCCTAAAACCCTCTAGTTTATTCTTTAGAAAATTAAAGAATTCTGTATTTTCTGCCCAATATTTAGGGAAGAAAAAATGATTCCCCTTTTTAATTCGAGATCCATATATTAAGCCTATCGGTGCGTGGTCAGATATTGTTATAGGATATATAGATGTATCTGTGACTAATTGTATTAGGCTTTTTGAAACTAATAAGTGATCTATCCTTGAATAGGATCTATGGGTTTTTGAAATACAAGTGTAATTCCAGACTCCTGGGTTCCTGTATCTCCATAAATCACATAGGCCAATGTTGGCAAATATATCTTTAAAAATCTTAGTCTCTCTATGAGAATGCCTACCTGAGTCCTTCTTATTTACAAACTGGAATCTATCTATTGGCATTCTAGGGACCATGTTAAAATCACCCCCTAGAATTATTTTTGTATCTAAGTATTCCAGTAATTTACACTGAAGTTCATCCCAGAATTTTTTATTATACTCATTAGGTCCATATACGTTGCAAATTGTAAAAGCTTCAGAGTTAATTTCTACTTTAATAATAGCTATACGCTCATTCTCTTCTACTCTTTTTTCCAAAATTCTATAATTTAAGTTTTTATTGATAAGTATAGCTACTCCTCTTTTCCTTGCTTTACAATCAGTTGCAATAATTTCACCTATCCAGTTACACTTTAATTTCATGTTTTCGATCTCCTTTAAATGGGTCTCCTGAATTAAGGCAATATCTGTTCCTAATGTTTTCAAATATTTTATTATTGCCTTCCTTTTAATAGGGGAAGTTATTTCACCAACGTTCCATGAGATTATCTTGAGTTTTTGCATTATCTTACTATATAATTATAAAAATGTGTATTCATAAAATATTAGATTAGGATTACGGTTATATTTGCGAGAGCCAACGAGCAATGAAAAAGGAGGGGGGCTGGGAGGAACTGCAGGGCAAGAGAGGGAGAGGGAGAAAAAAAAAACAACAAAAAAAAAAACTCATCCTTAACCAGAAAATTTACACTTATCGCTTGTTTCCTCTTTCTTATAAAATTTTCACACATATTTAAAATCAAACAGTGTATAACCAATGTTTTTCAAAACCCCTAAATTATTATTCCAACTCATTACTATCTCCTTAGGCAATTTTAAAAAAATGCTTAACTTCTTCAGGATCTTCGAAAACTTTCACCCCTTCTTCACCCACATATTTCAATTTTGCTGGGTATATAACAACTGCTTTGTGCCCTGCTGCTATTAGGCTTGTACACAAGGGAGTCATTCTTCTTCTTTTATTCAGTGTTTCCATAGAATAATCACTGAACAATAACAGCTTTTTCCCTTCAAATTCCAAACCACCCTTCTTTCTATATAAATTCATAATTTTAACTTTGTCTTGAAAGTCTAGGAATTTAGCAATTACTGATCTAGGTTTTTGCTCAGTGAGATTCTGCCTCATTGCCCCTATTCTATGCACTCTTTCTATCCTTAGTGGTAGGTCTTTCTCTTCAACCCCTAGTATCCTAGGTAGCTGTAATGACATAAATTCCTGTAAACTTTCTTCCCTACCCCCTTCTTGTAGACCTATAATTCTTACATTGTTTCTACGTGCTCTATTTTCTAGATCTTCTATTTTTGCACATAGATCTGATATTTGACTACTATTCTTGTTCTGTATCTGTTCTAGTCTGTTCTGGTTATCTTCTAGTTCAGATATTCTTTCCTCCGCTTCCTGCATTCTACCTGAGAAATTTTTAAAATCTTCTACTAATTTGGAAACTTCAGACTGGATCTTATCAAAGCGTGGCAAAAACATCTCTGAAAGTTTCCTGACCACCCAGTCTCCTTCCCCTGAGAGGGACCCCTCTTCACCACCACCTTCTAAAGAGGTTTCACCCTGTGACTTCCTAGTGAGTTTTTTCTCTTGCGTTTTTTGTCTTTTAGACATAGTGCTGCTTTGTGTATTAGTGATGTATTTATCCATATATAAACTAAAATATTGCTACTGATAGCAAACAAGTGCTTCAATTTATTTTTCTGTATCTGTGAAATGTGTATGTGCCTTCTGATCTTTTATGTGTTACTTATCCCTCTTAAGGGGAGGGAAAAAAAAAAAAGTGTTTATACAAAATATTCAAGTGTACCAAAAACCAATGTGATTACTCTAGAGAAGGGTAACTCCCCCTGGGAAACATCAACTGTGTTTAAAAAGTAATAGATATTTTCTATTTAAGGGCTAAACTTATGAGAGGAATGTGCCTTCTAAAAAATAGACCCCCTTTTATTCAATGTTATTGTTACTTCTATAAGTTTCCAATGAAACTGTATCTGAAGCCTGTAAACCTGGAAATAAACCCCTTTATGTTAATATTACTTCTACAGGACTATTCCTATGTCCTACACCTGTATAGGTAAACTCCTTTATTAAAGCTAGCTCTATACACTTAAATCAATAACCTTATCTATCTGAGAAAAATAGCTTTATATCCAGTAATATTATTATTGCTTATAGAATATTGTTATAACTTCTATAATACTATATGTAATCTTTTAATATGCCATCACTACTCAGATGACCAGGTAAAACAGTTTATTACACTATAAGAGTATATAGAAGGATAATCCAATTTTACCTTTGCCAAATAACAACTTCTCTAAACAGCCCCTGTAAATAATATGGCTGCTTACACAGGAATAGGAAAGTTATTCACACTATAGCCTGTTCTACTAAATGGATTCCTGGACTCTCATTTAAATATGATTCAAGAAAAAGTTATTTATATTTAGAGTGCATTTACATTTACAAGTTCATGAGCCTTTTAAATGAACTTATGCTATTGTCCACAGTTCCATATGATCAAGAAGGTATAGCGAATATATAAACAGGCCTCTTGTTATGAAATACAAACTCCATAGTTTTCGTATGGCTCATTGTTTCTACATCAGCTACTCCATGTTCACACTTAGCTCCTTTTATCCCAAGACAGGGTGTTTTTTTTTTTTTTTTCCTAGATTGAGGTATCAGCAGGAAATAAGATAGATTTTTCAGGCACTTTTTGCGATCATCAGTTAGCACTAAATTAGCAAAATTAGCACTAAAAACGGGCCATAAAATCTGCTTCAGACCTGTGCCTATGGTCTTACTATGATAACTTCAGTCATTTAGGCCCTTTTCTCTCTCTTTTCCTTTTTTTTTCTTTTCCCTTCTCTTTAATTGTTCCAGAACATTATCTCTCACGGGAGCGCCGTTAGCCTGGCAAAGCAATTATTTTAACACTGCTGTTTTTAAACTTTTATGGCTCTTTTACAGCTTTATCCTTCCCCAGCCTGTGAGATTTTATCAATAGCTATTTACCCAGGAGCAGCAGGTAGGAATATGCCAAAAGATCTTATCCCAGACAAGTAACTTCAGTTAATATCTCGTCTTATCTAACTGTCCGTCTTATCTAACTGTCCCTTTGTGGATTAGTGTTCTTTCATTTGGCTAATGATCTTTTTAAGACCCGGCCGCTACACATCTTATTAGAGTAAAGTCTTTAGAACAAACCGCTTATAGCACTAAGCGTATACTTGCAGTTTGCAGTGAAGGGTTCCTGCGCCGTGGTCTAAGAGTCGCTTCCCAGCCTGTGGGGCCGACTTGCTTCTTCGTTCCAGCTTCCGTTCCAGCGTTAAGCCGCTATCTTCTTGAATGGGCTTTGAGTGGGCCGCCCTGCTCGCCCTGAGTGCCGAATTACCCCACGCTGTGTCTTGTTGCGTTGCGGCTTCTTAGTAGATCCTAATACAGATAGTGCATCACACGTGCACCTAGCGTCAGGTGGTAGTGTACCATGTAATTAGAGGGGGGTGTCCGGGCAAGTAGACACATTAGCCCGAATTGTGGAGTTCCAACTGCCTATTACTGCTCTCCTTTCCCCGGGTGCAGTTCGTTTTCAGGCCCGCAAAACTTGTGGCCAAGAATCCAGCAGTTCTCTGGGATCTTCCAGGACGCTCACAGAGAGCGATGCACCAGCGCTTCCCTTTGCTGGCTCCTCCTACCGGAACTCACCTCCAGGTATGTTTTCAGCATGCTCTATACTTTCAATAGATATAGCAACATCGCTCATATTACAAGTTGAAAGTTAAGGGTTAAAAAGGTTAGTGTGACTTGATACCTGAAATCAAGTTTTAAGTGTGTGTATGTATATATATATATATATATATATATATATATATATATATATATTCATTAAAAATATGAGGGGAGATAAAAAACTGAAATTAAAATCCTCCATGTCTCAAAATTAAATCAATGTAAATATTTGCATAGGAAATTAGCACATCTAGGCAAGAGTCCCCGCTTGCTTTTTTCCCCAGAAATACCTCATATACAATGTTACCAATGCACAAGAGAATTCTGGGTAAGATATGTAATTAGATATGCAAATTCTCAGTTTTTTTGCTTCAAAATACTGTTTTATATACAGTATATGTGTGTGTGTGTATACATGTGTGTATATATGAATGTGCATACATATATAAATATATATATATATATATATATATATATATATACACACACATTTATATTCACTGAGCCCTTCTCAGTTAAACACCTTGCAATATCAAACATCAATTTTAAACAAATTGATATTTTTTTAATAGAAATAATTGAAATACCTTTGTTCTTTGCTTAAAAGAAAATGTTCTTTTTAAAAAAATAATAATATATATATATATATATATATATATATATTTCTATATATACTATGGGGTATATTTAACATAGTGCGAGTGGACATGATACAATGTAGCATATCATGTCTGCTGCACATCGATAAATGCCAACAGCATACACTGTTGGCATTTATCAATCCATCAGCAGTTCTTGTGAACTGCTGGTGCAATGCCGCCCCCTGCAGATTCGCGGCTAGCAGGGGGTGTCAATCAACCCAATCGTATTCGATCGGGTTGATTTCTGTCCGCGGCCTCAGAGCAGACGGACAAGTTATGGAGCAGCGGTCTTTTGAAGGCTCGCCGGAAACAAGGGGCATCTCAGCAAAGGGATCTGGGAAGGGTGGGAGTTGATTTTTGGGGGGAAAGCTACACTACAGAAAAGGGGAAAAAAATAAAAAAAGCACAATTTTTTTCTAAACTGGGTACTGGTAGACAGCTGCCAGCACCCAAGATGGCACCCATTAAGGTGGGGGGGGGGTTAGAGAGCTGTTTGGTGGGGGATCAGTGAGATTGGAGGCTAAGGGGGGATCCTACACAGCAGCATATGTAAATATGCTAAAAAAAAAAAAAAACCCCACAAATATACCTTTTATTTTAGTACTGGCAGATCAATACTTTGCGTTGTGTTCTAAAAAAATATATACAGTACATGTGAAGGGATATTCAGGGATTCCTGAAAGATATCAGTGTCCCAATGTAACTAGCGCTAATTTTGAAAAAAAAAAAGTGGTTTGGAAATAGCAAAGTGCTACTTGTATTTATTGCCCTATAACTTGCAAAAAAAGCAAAGAACATGTAAACATTGGGTATTTCTAAATTCAGGACAAAATTTGGGAACTATTTAGCATGGGTGTTTTTTGGTGGTTGTAGATGTGTAACAGATTTTGGGGTCAAAGTTAGAAAAGTGTGTTTTTTTCAATTTTTTCCTCAATGGAAATATGTGTGGGTACAGTAAATGATTAAGAGGAAAATTACAGCTAAACATAAACACAGCAAAAATGTAAAAATAGTCTTGGTCTAAAACGGTCAGAAAATGTGTTGAGGTGATTAAGGGGTTAAAGGAACAGTAAACATTTTTTTATGTATTTGAATTTTAGTAATAAAATGTAATCCTTTTATGTCAAATTGTTTTATTGTGAGTTAGAATGGACCAAGAGGCCTTACAAGGTATCACTTGCTCTTTATGTTTTGATGCCAATGTGGAACCACCAATCCCTTTCTGTTCCTCATGTATTGAGAGAACTTTAAGCTACAGGGATAGACTTTTTTCTGAGCCAACATTTTCTAAGGAGGATGCTGTTCAGGAATCTAATGTCCAATATATGCTGCAGCTTTCTCCTCAAGCATCCCAAATTTTACCGCCATCACATGCAGTTCCCTGCGCTTCCTCTCTAGCTCCCGCTGGAGTTATTTTAAAAGACATTGCTTCTCTCATGTCTTCTGCAGTTTCAGATGCGTTGTCAGCTTTTCCAATGTTGCAGGGAAAGCGTAAGAGGAAAATCAGACATTCAGTAAGTGAGGTTTCTGACGCAGTCGTTGCTATTTCAGATGCCCCCTCCCAGAAGCCTGAGGAGGAGGATAACGTAGTAGCATCTAAAGGTGAAATTTCAGATTCTGACAGTGTAATTCCTCTTGCTGATACTGAAGTTGTATTCTTCAGGTTTAAGCTAGAACACCTCCGTCTGTTACTTAAGGAGGTTGTAGCTACATTGGACAACAGCGACTCCACTGTCGTTGTTAATCCTAAGAAATCCAGTAAGCTGAACAAATATTTTAAGGTACCTTCCTTGATAGAGGTTTTTCCAGTACCAGACCGAGCTTCTGAGATCATTGCTAAGGAGTGGGGGAGACCAGGTATCCCCTTTTCTCCATCTCCTATATTTAAAAGATGTTTCCCATAGCCGACTCGGTTAAGGAGGCTTGGCAAACAGTCCCCAAGGTGGAAGGAGCTGTTTCCAACTAAGAGAACTACTATACCCATAGAGGATAGTTGTGCTTTCAAAGATCCTATGGACAAAAAATTAAAGGGGTTACTTAAAAAGATGGATGTACAACAGTGCTTACAATGGAAGCCAGCTGTGTGCATTGCTACCATCACTAGTGCTGCGGCATATTGGTTTGATGTGTTGTCTGATGCTATTAGGACAGAAACTCCCCTGGTTGAAATCTAGGATAGGATAAAAGCTCTTAAATTGGCTAATTTGTTTATTACGGATGCTTCCCTTCAAGTTATCGAACTGGGAGCAAAGATTTCAGGTTTCTCTGTTCTAGCTCACAGAGTCTGCGGATGTATCCTCTAAGTCTAAGCTTTTAGCAATTCCTTACAAGGGGAAGACCTTGACGGAAATAATCTCTGATATTACGGGAGGTAAGGGTCATCTTCTCCCTCAAGATAAGAGAAACAAGCAAAAGGGACGACATAGTCATTTTTGTTCCTTTCAAAATTTCAAGGTAAATTCTTCCTCTTCCGCCTCCAAGCAGGAACAGTCTAAACCTTCATGGAGACCCAATCAGTCTTGGAATAAGGGAAACCAATCCAAGAAGCCTGCTATTGAATCAAAGACAGCATGAAGGGTCTGCCCCCGATCTGGGACCAGATCTTGTAGGGGGCAGACTTTCCTTCTTCACTCAGGCTTGAGTTCAAGATGTTCAGGATCCCTGGGCAGTAGAAATAGTGTCCCAGGGATAAAAACTAGAGTTCAAAGGTTTTCTTGACCTGGGAATGAAAGTTCCTGTTCCGATTCAGGAACAGGGTCTGGGATTTTATTCCAATCTGTTTGTGGTTCCCAAAAAAGAGGGAACCTTCAGGCCTATTTTAGATCTCAAGATTCTAAACAAATTGCTCAGAGTACCGTCCTTCAAGATTGAAACTATTCGTTCCATTCTCCCTTTGGTCCAAGAGGGTCAATTTATGACAACTGTGGATTTAAAGGATGCGTACTTGCATGTTCCCATTCACAGGGATCATCACAAGTTTCTAAGGTTTGCCTTTCTAGACAAACACTTCCAATTTGTGGCTCTTCCCTTCGGTCTTGCCACAGCTCCAAAATTTTCCCAAAGGTTCTTGGATCGCTGTTGGCGGTGCTTTGGTGACGTGGCATTGCAGTGGCGCCCTATCTGGACGACATCCTAGTCCAGACGCCATCCTTACAACAAGCAAGATCCCACAAGAAAATGTTGTTATCCTTCCTGCAATCTCACAGATGGAAGGTAAATTTGGAAGAGAGTTCCTTAGTACAAGGGTAACTTTCTTGTTAACCATAATAGATTTTTCTGACAGAAGTCAGGAAATCAAAGTTTTTTGATACTTGTCTAGCTATTAAGTCCACTCCTCGGCCATCAGTGGCTCAGTGCATGGAGGTAATCGGGCTGATGGTGGTGGCAATGGACATCATCCCGTTTGATTGGTTCCACCTCAGACCTCTGCAGTTAAACAAGCTCAGGCAATGGAACGGATATTATGCGGATTTGTCTCCTCAAATACTTCTGGAGCAGGAGACAAGGGATTCCCAGAGAACCTGCTTTCGCAGACCATCTTGGGTGATAGTGACAACAGACGCCAGCCTTCTAGGATGGGTAGCAGTCTGGGGCTCCCTAAAGGCTCAGGGAGTTTGGACTCAGTCAGAGTCTGTTCTTCCTATAGACATTCTAGAGCTGAGAGGGATCTTCAATGCTCTTCTGGCCTGGCCCCAGTTAGCCTCGGTCCAGTTTATCAGATTCCAGTCGGACAACATAACTTCAGTGGTTTACATCAATCATCAGGGAGGAACGAGAAGTTCCTTAGCGATGACAGAGGTAACCAAAATAATTCAGTGGGCGGAAACCAACTCTTGCTGTCTGTCAGCGATCCACATCCCAGGGGTGGACAACTGGGAGGCAGACTTCCTGAGCAGGCAAGTGTTTTTCAGCCTGATTCTCAAATGGGTCAGCCAGAATTGGATCTCATGGCATCTCGGCTGAATGCCAAGCTTCCGAGGTAAGGGTCGAGGTCTAGGGACCCTCAGGCGGTACTGATAGACGCCCTGGCGGTACCTTGGACCTTCAGTCTAGCATACCTATTTCCTCAGTTTGCTCTTCTTCCTCGGGTCATTGCTCAAATCAAGCAGGAGAGGACATTGGTGATCCTCATTGCACCAGCTTGGCCTCTCAGGGTTTGGTACGCAGATCTGGTGGACATGTCATCTCTTCCACCTTGGAGACTTCCATTGAGGAAGGACCTTCTAATTCAAGGGCCCTTCCTTCACCCAAATCTAGTTTCTCTGAAGCTGACTACTTGGAGATTGAACGCCTAATTTTATCCAAGCGGGGCTTTTCAGAATCAGTTATAGAGACCATGATTCAGGCTTGTAAACCTGTAACTAGAAGGGTTTACTACAAGATATGGCAAAAATATCTCTATTGGTGTGAATCCAATGGCTACTCTTAGAGTAGAGTTAGGATTCCTATAATTTTGTCATTTTTTTTCAAGAGGGTTTGGAGAAAGGATTATCGACAAGTTCCTTAAAGGGTCAAATTTCTGCCTTGTCTATTTTGTTACATAAATGCCTGTCAGATGTTCCAGATGTGCAATCATTTTGTCAGGCCTTGGTCAGGATCAGGCCTGTGTTCAAATCAGTTACTCCTCCATGGAGTCTTAATTTAGTTCTTAAAGTTCTTCACGGGGCTATGTTTGAGCCTATGCATTCCTTAGATATTAAGTTGTTATCTTGGAAAGTTTTGTTTCTTGTTGCTATTTCTTCAGCTCGTAGAGTGTCAGAGCTCTCGGCATTGCCGTATGAGTCTCCTTACCTTATTTTTCATTCGGATAAGGTAGTTTTACGTACTAAATTAGGATTTCTTCCTAAAGTAGTTTCTGAATGGAACATTAATCAGGAGATTGTTGTTCCTTCCTTGTGTCCTAATCCTACCTCTCAGAAGGAACGGCTTCTGCACAATTTGGACGTGGTTTGTGCTTTAAAGTTTTACCTGCAGGCGACTAAGGAATTTTGCCTTGTTTGTTGTTTTCACAGGAAAACTTAAGGGACAGAAAGCTATGGCTACTTCTCTTTCTTTTTGGCTGAAGAGTATCATACGTTTTGTATATGAAACTGCTGGATAACAATCTCCAGAAAGAGTTACGGCTCATTCTACGAGGGCTGTTGCTTCCTCATGGGCATTCAAAAACGAAGCTTCTGTGGAACAGATTTGCAAGGCTGCAACTTGGTCCTCTCTTCACACTTTTTCAAAGTTTTACAAACTTGACACTTTTGCCTCGACTGAGGCCGCTTTTGGGAGAAAGGTTCTTCAAGCAGTGGTGCCTTCCGTTTAGGTTACCTGTCTTGACCCTCCCTTATCATCCGTGTACTCTAGCTTAGATATTGATTCCCAATAGTAATTAGATGATCCGTGGACTAATTGTGTCATTAAAAAGAAAAGGACATTTTTGCTTACCTGATAAATTTCTTTTTTTACACAATGAGTCCACAGCCCGCCCTGTTTTTGATAGACAAGTTGTCAGTTTATTATAAACTACAGACACCTCTGCACCTTGTAGCTTCCTTTCTCTCCTTTACTTCGGTCGAATGACTGGGTTGGGAGTGAAGGGAGGTGATATTTAACAGCCTTGCTGTGGTGCTCTTTGCCGCCTCCTGCTGGGCAGGAGATATATTCCCAATAGTAATTAGATAATCTGTGGGCTCATCATGTCAAAAAAGAAATAAATTCATCAGGTAAGCATACATTTCCTTTTTTACTACCATCTTCTTAGTCACATGTTGGCCTTGGTATAGGTATTTTGTTCCAAAACGGTGGCCTAAAGGAAAATTGCCAAAAATATTTTCCAGTCACAATGCACTGCAGTATGGAGTATATGAATAGGAAGGTAAACACTTTGAAATTTTAATATATTAGGCTGTGTGTATTAAAATAACTTTGCTATATATTTTTATATTTATTTTGCCCCATTTTCCTGTAATTTTATTTTGAAAAAGTAGAATTTTACAATTCTGACAACTGGAATGGCACATGGCAGTGTTTACATAGCACTGCCACATATGCCCCTATTTAGTTATGGTTGAGATTGTCAGATAATGAACTTCAAAACAATGGGGACTCCAGTAACAAGTCCTGATTGGCTCAGCATCTTTAAATAAAGTGTTGGCTATTGAAAAATCAGATGCAGCAGACTATAATGCATTTCAAATCATTTTCAAACTTACACAATATGGGGCTGGATTATCAAATGGCAGACGGGCATGATTCGTTGTAGCGAATCATGTCTACCCAACATCGCTAAATGCCGACAGCATATGCTGTCAGCATTTAACATTGCACAAGCAGTTTTAGTGAACTCATTGTGCAATGCTGCTCCATGCAGATTTGCGGCCAATCGTCCGTTAGCAGGGGGTGTCAATCAACCTTTGTCGTATTCGATCAGGCTTAATACTGTCTGCCGCCACAGAGGCTCAAGAGCTGAAATCAATGGTAATGCCCATGATAGGGTCAGGAACTGGAAAGCCCATTCTAAGTCTGACATTTGAATGCCTACTTGAGGCTGAAGACAGGAATGCCTACTTGAGGCTGAAGACAGAAATGCCCACTTGATGCCAACGACTGGAATGCTCATTTGAAGCCGAAGACTAGAGTGCCCACTGCAGATTTTGAGTACAATAGCTGGATTCTAGTATGTGACAGATACCTTCTGCATGGAGGAAGGAACTAGAGACTGGTACTTGGCAGAAACTTTCTACAGAGCTTGGGTACAGGACTGGATACAGGATCTTGACATACACCCTCTTGGGCTTGGGTTCAGGAAATAGATAATGGAACTTGACAGACACAATCAGTAGAGCTTGGGTGCAGTAGCTCGAGATTGGCACTTGGCAGATACCCTCTGCTGAGCTTGAGTGCACCAGCTGGAGACTAGCACCTGGAAGTAGCTGGATTTAAAATCTGGTGAGCGCCCTCTGCAGGGTTGCAGGGATAGGCATTGAAATAGGATAGCAGTGCTTGGCAGGCACCCTCTGCAGAACTTGGGTACAGGAACAGGATACTGGAGAAGGCAGGAGCATAAAATCTGGGGCGCGATCTGATATACGGCGTAGTTTGCGGCGCAAGCGAGGGATCCCGCGTCGCCCGCAGTTTCAGCTCGCATCTCGAGCTATCCAATATACGGCGCCGTCAGATGCTAACGTGCCGTAAGTTGGATAAACCAGCGATGTCCAGAAATCTGCGCAAGTACAAATTTCTGGCGTCGCCAGTGACTTACGGCACGTTAGAAACTGCCGGCGCCTACAAAACCTGACTAAAGTATGAAATCACCCGCACTGTCTAACACGCCTCCCTAACATAGCCCGACACGTCTAACATGCCTCCCTAACATAGCCCGACACGTCTATCCCCCCTCACTATCCTAACAATAAAATATGTATTAACCCCTATATTAGGGTTAATATAGTTAATATAATTATTATATTATATATATTAACTATATTAACCCTAATTATATTATGGTTAATATAGTTAATATCGTTATTATATTATATATATATATTAAGTATAATAACCCTATATAACTCTAACATCCCTAACTAAACTCTTATTAAAATAAATCTAATATTAATATTATTAATTAAAATATTCCTATTTAAATCTAAATACTTACCTATAAAATAAACCCTAACGGCTAGATTTAGAGTTCTGCGGCCAAAGGGGTGCGTTAGCTACGTGTGCTTTTTTCCCCCCGCACCTTTTAAATACCGCTGGTATTTAGAGTTCACAGAACGGCTGCGTTAGGCTCCAAAAAGGGAGCGCAGAGCATATTTAACGCCACTGCAACTCTTGATACCAGCGGTGCTTACGAACGCGGCCAGCTTCAAAAATGTGCTCATGCACGATTCCCCATAGAAAACAATGGGGCAGTTTTAGCTGAAAAAAAACCTAACACCTGCAAAAAAGCAGCGTTCAGCTCCTAACGCAGCCCCATTGTTTTCTATGGGGAAACACTTCCTACGTCTGCAACTAACACTCTAACATGAACCCCGAGTCTAAACACCCCTAATCTTACACTTATTAACCCCTAATCTGCTGCCCCCGCTATCGCTGCCCCCTGCATATTATTATTAACCCCTAATCTGCCGCTCCGTACACCGCCCCCAGCTACGTTATCCCTATGTACCACTAACATCGCCGATCACTATGTTATATTTATTAACCCCTAATCTGCCGCCCCCGCTATCGCTGACACCTGCATATTATTATTAACCCCTAATCTGCCGCTCTGTACACCGCCACAACATACATTATAGTTATGTACCCCTAATCTGCTGCCCCTAACACCGCCGACCCCTATATTATATTTATTAACCCCTAATCTGCCCCCCACAACGTCGCCTCCACCTACCTACAATAATTAACCCCTAATCTGCCGATCAGAGCTCACCGCTACTATAATAAATGTATTAACCCCTAAAGCTAAGTCTAACCCTAACACTAACACCCCCCTAAGTTAAATATAATTTAAATCTAACGAAATAAATTAACTCTTATTAAATAAATTATTCCTATTTAAAGCTAAATACTTACCTGTAAAATAAACCCTAATATAGCTACAATATAAATTATAATTATATTGTAGCTATTTTAGGATTAATATTTATTTTACAGGCAACTTTGTATTTATTTTAACCAGGTACAATAGCTATTAAATAGTTAATAACTATGTAATAGCTACCTAGTTAAAATAATTACAAAATTACCTGTAAAATAAATCCTAACCTAAGTTACAATTAAACCTAACACTACACTATCAATAAATAAATTAAATACAATACCTACAATTATCTACAATTAAACCTAACACTACACTATCAATATATAAATTAAATAAAATACCTACAAATAAATACAATTAAACCTAACACTACACTATCAATAAATAAATTAAATAAAATACCTACAAATAAATACAATTAAACCTAACACTACACTAGCAATAAATACATTAAATAAAATACCTACAAATAAATACAATGAAATAAACTAAAGTACAAAAAATAAAAAAAGCTAAGTTACAAAAAATAAAAAAAAATATTTACAAACATTAGAAAAATATTACAACAATTTTAAACTAATTACACCTACTCTAAGCCCCCTTAATAAAATAACAAAGACCCCCAAAATAAAAAAAATGCCCTACCCTATTCTAAATTTAAAAAGTTCAAAGCTCTTTTACCTTACCAGCCCTGAAAAGGGCCTTTTGCGGGGCATGCCCCAAAGAATTCAGCTCTTTTGCTTTAAAAAAAAAACACATACAATACCCCTCCCCAACATTACAACCCACCACCCACATACCCCTAATCTAACCCAAACCCCCCTTAAATAAACCTAACACTAAGCCCCTGAAGATCTTCCTACCTTATCTTCACCTCGCCGGGTATCACACCGATCCGTCCTGGCTCCGATGTCTTGATCCAAGCCCAATCGGGGGGCTGAAGATGTCCATGATCCGGCTGAAGTCTTCATCCAAGCGGGAGCTGAAGAGGTCCATGATCCGGCTGAAGTCTTCTATCAATGGCATCTTCAATCTTCTTTCTTCCGGAGCCATCATCTTCCAGCCAACGCGATCCAACCTAGGATTCTATGAGCCAATCGGAATTAAGGTAGGAAAATTCTGATTGGCTGATGGAATCAGCCAATCAGAATCAAGTTCAATCCGATTGGCTGTTCCGTTAAGCCAATAGAATGCAAGCTCAATCTGATTGGCTGATTGGATCAGCCAATCGGATTGAACTTGATTCTGATTGGCTGATTCCATCAGTCAATCAGAATTGTCCTACCTTAATTCCGATTGGCTTATTGAATCCTATCAGCTAATCGGAATTCGAGGGACTCCATCTTGGATGACGTCCCTTAAAGGAACCTTCATTCTTCAGTTGGACGTCGGAAGAAGAAGGTTGATCCGCGCTGGAGGTCTTCAAGATGGAGCCGTTCCTCATCGGATGAAGATAGAAGATGCCTCTTGGATCAAGATGGTTGCCGGTCCGGATCTCCTCTTCTTCCCGGATAGGATGAAGACTTTGGAGCCTCTTCTGGACCTCTTCAGCCGCCGCTTGATAGAAAATTTCAGCCGGATTATGGATCGCCAGCCCCCGCTTGGGCTTGGATGAAGATTTCGGAGCCTGGAGCAATCGGTGAACCTGGCATGGTGAAGATAAGGTAGGAAGATCTTCATGGGCTTAGTGTTAGGTTTATTTAAGGGGGGTTTGGGTTAGATTAGGGGTATGTGGGTGGTGGGTTGTAATGTTGGGGGGGTATTGTATGTTTTTTTTTACAGGCAAAAGAGCTGAATTATTTGGGGCATGCCCTGCAAATGGCCCTTTTCAGGGCTGGTAAGGTAAAAGAGCTTTGAACTTTTTTAATTTAGAATAGGGTAGGGCATTTTTTTATTTGGGGGGTCTTT
Source organism: Bombina bombina (assembly GCF_027579735.1). Taxonomy (NCBI): domain Eukaryota; kingdom Metazoa; phylum Chordata; class Amphibia; order Anura; family Bombinatoridae; genus Bombina; species Bombina bombina. Next base: position 365,185,463 of record NC_069505.1, on the reverse strand, counting down.
GTTATTTTATTAGGGGGCTTAGAGTAGGTGTAATTAGTTTAAAATTGTAATATTTTTCTAATGTTTGTAAATATTTTTTTTATTTTTTGTACTTTAGTTAGTTTATTTAATTGTAGTTATTTGTAGGTATTGTATTTAATTAATTTATTGATAATGTAGTGTTAAGTTTAATTGTAGATAATTGTAGGTATTTTATTTAATTAATTTATTGATAGTGTAGTGTTAGGTTTAATTGTAACTTAGGTTAGGATTTATTTTACAGGTAATTTTTTAACTATTTTAGCTATTGTACCTGGTTAAAATAATTACAAAGTTGCCTGTAAAATAAATATTAATCCTAAAATAGCTACAATATAATTTTAATTAGGGGCAGCAGATTAGGGGCAGCAGATTAGGGGTACATAGTGATAATTTAGCTGGCGGCGGTGTACGGAGCGGCAGATTAGGGGTTAAAAAATTTAATAGAGTGGCAGCGATGTGGGGGGACCTCGGTTTAGGGGTACATAAGTAGTTTATGGGTGTTAGTGTACTTTAGAGCACAGTAGTTAAGAGCTTTATAAACCGGCGTTAGCCCAGAAAGCTCTTAACTCCTGTTTTTTTTTCTGCGGCTGGAGTTTTGTCGTTAGATTTCTAACGCTCACTTCAGCCACGACTCTAAATACCGGCATTAGAAAGATCCCATTGAAAAGATAGGATGCGCAAATGGCGTAGGGGGATCTGCGGTATGGAAAAGTCGCAGCTGTAAAGTGAGCGTTAGACCCTTTCCTGACTGACTCCAAATACCAGAGGGCAGTAAAAACCAGCGTTAGGAGCCTCTAACGCTGGATTTGACGGCTACCGCCCAACTCTAAATCTAGCCGTAAGATAGCTGCAATGTAATTAATAATTACATTGTAGCTATTTTAGGGTTTATATTTATTTTACAGGTAAATTGTTAATTATGTTAACTAGGTATAATAGCTATTAAATAGTTATTAACTATTTAATAGCTACCTAGTTAAAATAATTACCCAATTACGTGTAAAATAAATCCTAACCTAAGTTACAAATACATCTACACTATCAATAAATTAAATAAACTACAAATATCTAAACTAAAATACAATTAAATAAACTAAACTAAATTACAAAAAAAAATCAAAAACTAAATTACAAAAAATAAAAAAAAAGATTACAAGATTTTAAGCTAATTACACCTATTCTAAGCCCCCTAATAAAATAATAAAGCCCCCCAAAATAAAAAAAATTCCCTACCCTATTCTAAATTAAAAAAAGTTCAAAGCTCTTTTACCTTACCAGCCCTTAAAAGTGCCTTTTGCGGGGCATGCCCCAAAGAAACTGCTCTTTTGCCTGAAAAAAAAATCACAATACCACCCCCCAACATTACAACCCACCACCCACATACTCCTAATCTAACCCAAACCCCCCTTAAATAAACCCAACACTACCCCCCTGAAGATCTCCCTACCTTATCTTCACCACGCCGGGCCGAACTCCTCATCCGATCCGGGCGATGTCTATCCAAGCGGCAAAGAAGAGGTCTTCATCCCGGCGATGTCTTTATCCAAGCGGCAGCAAAGTCTTCTTCCATCCGGCAGCATCTTCCATCAAGCGGCATCTTTAATCTTCTTTCTTCGCTCCACCAACGCGGAGCATCCATCCCGGCCGACGACTGAACGACAAATGAGGTACCTTTAAATGACGTCATCCAAGATGGCGTCCGTCGAATTCCGATTGGCTGATAGGATTCTATCAGCCAATCGGAATTAAGGTAGAAAAATCTGATTGGCTGATTGAATCAGCCAATCAGATTCAAGTTCTAGAATAGAATGTGAGTTCAATCTGATTGGCTGATTGGTTCAGCCAATCGGATTGAACTTGAATCTGATTGGCTGATTCAATCAGCCAATCAGATTGTTCTACCTTAATTCCGATTGGCTGATAGAATCCTATCAGCCAATCGGAATTCGACGGACGCCATCTTGGATGACGTCATTTAAAGGTACCTCATTCGTCGTTCAGTCGTCGGCCGGGATGGATGCTCCGCGTTGGTGGAGCGATGAAAGAAGATTGAAGATTCCGCTTGATGGAAGATGCTGCCGGATGGAAGAAGACTTTGCTGCCGCTTGGATAAAGACATCGCCGGGATGAAGACCTCTTCTTTGCCGCTTGGATAGACATCGCCCGGATCGGATGAGGAGTTCAGCCCGGCGTGGTGAAGATAAGGTAGGGAGATCTTCAGGGGGGTAGTGTTAGGTTTATTTAAGGGGGTTTGGGTTAGATTAGGGGTATATTAGGGGTATGTGGGTGGTGGGTTGTAATGTTGGGGGGTGGTATTGTGATTTTTTTTTTCAGGCAAAAGAGCAGTTTCTTTGGGGCATGCCCCGCAAAAGGCCCTTTTAAGGGCTGGTAAGGGAAAAGAGCTTTGAACTTTTTTTAATTTAGAATAGGGTAGGGCATTTTTTTATTTTGGGGGCTTTATTATTTTATTAGGGGGCTTAGAATAGGTGTAATTAGCTTAAAAATCTTGTAATCTTTTTTTTATTTTTTGTAATTTAGTGTTTTGTTTTTTTTGTAATTTAGTTTAGTTTATTTAATTGTATTTTTAGATAGATATTTGTAGTTTATTTAATTTATTGATAGTGTAGGTGTATTTGTAACTTAGGTTAGGATTTATTTTACAGGTAATTGGGTAATTATTTTAACTAGGTAGCTATTAAATAGTTAATAACTATTTAATAGCTATTATACCTAGTTAAAATAATTAACAATTTACCTGTAAAATAAATATAAACCCTAACATAGCTACAATGTAATTATTAATTACATTGTAGCTATCTTAGAGTTTATTTTATAGGTAAGTATTTAGATTTAAATAGGAATATTTTAGTTTATAATATGAATTAGATTTATTTAATAAGAATTTAGTTAGGGGTGTTAGGGTTAGATAGAGTTAATAAAGTTAATATAAATACTATAGTAACTATATTAACTATATTAACCCTAATATAATTAGGGTTAATATAGTTAATATATATAATGTAATAACTATATTAACTATAATATACTTAGGGTTAATATAGATAATATAGCTGGCGGCGGGGTAGGTAGATTAAATTAAGGGTTAATAATTTTAATATAGATGGCGGCGGTGTAAGGGTCTTACATTAGGGGTTAATACTATTAATATAGGTGGCGGCGGTGTAGGGAGGGCAGGTTATAACGCAAAAGAGCTGTTTACTTTGGGGCAAAGCCCCGCGAAAGGCCCTTTTAAGGGCTGGTAATAGAGATAATTATTTTAGGGGGATTAGATTAGGGGTTAATAATATTAATATAGCTGGTGGCGGTATAGGGGGATTAGATTAGGGGTTAATAATTTTTATATAGGTGGCGGCGGTGTAAGGGGTCAGATTAGGGGATAGATAAGGTAGATGGCGGCGGTGTAAGGGGTTCACATTAGGGGATAGATCAGTTAGATGGTGGCGGTTTTAGGGGCTCACAGTAGGGGGTTAGTTTATGTAGATGGCGGTGGGGTCCGTGAGCGGCGGTTTAGGGGTTAAACACTTTATTAGGGATTGCGGCGGTTGACAGGTAGATAGACATTGCGCATGCGTTAGGTGTTAGGTTTATTTAGCAGCTAGTTTAGAGAGTTACGGGGCTCCAATAGTCAGCGTAAGGCTTCTTACGGCTGCTTTTTGTGGCGAGGTGAAAATGGAGTAATATTTCTCCATTTTCGCCACGTAAGTCCTTACGCTGTATATTGGATACCAAACTGCGCTGGTTTGGTATACCTGCCTATGGCCCAAAAAACTACGGGCGACGGCAGTATAAGTGATACCAAACCAGCGCAAATATTGGCGTCGCCAGCTTTTGCGGGCGACAATTTTTATCGGATCGAGCCCCTGAGCATGTGATACCTGAGAGTAGTCCAACAAGTCACCAAATACAGGGAGATGGGGGAATTTCAACTACTACTGTACTTGGGTGGCAATAACAGAACAAAACTTTATTGCTCCAGAGTGGTGCTTAATTAAAGGGATAGTAAACACCAAAAATTGTACTGTTTAAAAAGATAGATAATCCCTTTATGTTATGTACCATTTCCTAGTTTTCCATAACCAACATTGTTATAGAAATATACTTTCTCTTGTTAAGTGTATCCAGTCCACGGATCATCCATTACTTGTGGGATATTCTCCTTCCCAACAGGAAGTTGCAAGAGGATCACCCACAGCAGAGCTGCTATTTAGCTCCTCCCCTCACTGCCATATCCAGTCATTCTCTTGCAACTCTCAACAAAGATGGAGGTAGTAAGAGGAGAGTGGTGTATTATAGTTAGTTTTTTTCTTCAATCAAAAGTTTGTTATTTTTAAATGGTACCGGAGTGTACTATTTTATCTCAGGCAGCATTTAGAATAAGAATCTGCCTGCGTTTTCTATGATCTTAGCAGAAGTAACTAAGATCCACTGCTGTTCTCACATATTCTGAGGAGTGAGGTAACTTCAGAGGGGGAACGGCGTGCAGGTTATCCTGCAATAAGGTATGTGCAGTTAACATTTTTCTAGGGATGAAATTTGCTAGAAAATGCTGCTGATACCGGATTAATGTAAGTTAAGCCTAAATACAGTGATTTAATAGCGACTGGTATCAGGCTTATTACCAAAGATACATACTCTTATAAAAGTGCAATATAAAACGTTTTTGCCTAGAAACAGTTTCCTGAGGCTTTCCACTGTTGTAATATGAGTGGGAGGGGCCTATTTTAGCGCTTTTCTGCGCAGCTAAAATTACAGACAGAGACATTCAGCTTCCCTCTGCATGATACAGGACATCTCTGAAGGGCTCAAAAGGCTTCAAAAGTCGTGTTTGAGGAAGGTAACAGCCACAGTAGAGCTGTGGCAGTTGTTGTGACTGGTTTTAAAAACGTTTTTTTCATTTGTTATTCCGTTTTTGGTATTAAGGGGTTAATCAACCATTTGCAAGTGGGTGCAATGCTCTGCTAACTTGTTACATACACTGTAAAAATTTCGTTAGTGTAACTGCCTTTTTTCACTGTCATTTCAAATTTTGACAAAATTTGTTTATCTTAAAGGCGCAGTAACGTTTTTTATATTGCTTGTTAACTTGGTTTAAAGTGTTTTCCAAGCTTGCTAGTCTCATTGCTAGTCTGTACAAACATGTCTGACACAGAGGAAACTACTTGTTCATTATGTTTAAAAGCCATGGTGGAGCCCCATAGGAGAATGTGTACTTAATGTATTGATTTCACCTTAAACAGTAAAGATCAGTCTTTATCTATAAAAGAATTGTCACCAGAGGGTTCTGTCGAGGGGGAAGTTATGCCAACTAACTCTCCCCACGTGTCGGACCCTTTGCCTCCCGCTCAAGGGACTCACGCTAATATGGCGCCAAGTACATCAGGGACGCCCATAGCGATTACTTTGCAGGACATGGCTGCGATCATGGATAATACCGAAAGAGAGAGAACAGCACTCATGGATAATACCCTGTCAGCGGTATTAGCCAGATTGCCTGAATTAAGAGGCAAGCGCGATAGCTCTGGGGTTAGACGAGATACAGAGTTCGTAGATGCTGTAAGAGCCATGTCTGATACTGCGTCATAATATGCAGAACCTGAGGACGGAGAGCTTCAGTCTGTGGGTGACATCTCTGACTCAGGGAAACCTGATTCAGATATTTCAAATTTTAAATTTAAGCTTGAGAACCTCCGTGTATTGCTTGGGGAGGTGTTAGCTGCTCTGAATGACTGTGACACAATTGCAGTGCCAGAAAAATTGTGTAGACTGGATAAATATTATGCAGTGCCAGTGTGTACTGATGTTTTTCCAATACCTAAAAGGTTTACAGAAATTATTAGTAAGGAGTGGGATAGACCCGGTGTGCCGTTTTCCCCCCCTCCTATATTTAGAAAAATGTTTCCAATAGACGCCACTATACGGGACTTATGGCAGACGGTCCCTAAGGTGGAGGGAGCAGTTTCTATTTTAGCAAAGCGTACCACTATCCCGGTTGAGGACAGTTGTGCTTTTTCAGATCCAATGGATAAAAAATTATAGTTTTACCTTAAGAAAATGTTTATTCAACAAGGTTTTATTTTACAGCCCCTTGCATGCATTGCGCCTGTCACTGCTGCGGCGGCGTTCTGGTTTGAGGCCCTGGAAGAGGCCATCCATACAGCTCCATTGACTGAAATCATTGACAAGCTTAGAACACTTAAGCTAGCTAACTCATTTGTTTCTGATGCCATTGTTCATTTGACTAAACTAACGGCTAAGAATTCCGGATTTGCCATCCAGGTGCGTAGGGCGCTATGGCTTAAATCCTTGTCAGCTGATGTGACTTCAAAGTCTAAATTACTCAACATTCCTTTCAAGGGGCAGACCTTATTCGGGCCTGGGTTGAAAGAAATTATTGCTGACATTACTGGAGGTAAGGGTCATACCCTTCTTCAGGACAGGGCCAAATCAAGGGCCAAACAGTCTAATTTTCATGCCTTTCGAAATTTCAAGGCAGGAGCAGCATCAACTTCCTCTGCTTCAAAACAAGAGGGAACTTTTGCTCAATCCAAGCAGGCCTGGAAATCTAACCAGTCCTGGAACAAGGGCAAGCAGGCCAGAAAGCCTGCTGCTGCCTCCAAGACAGCATGAAGGAACGGCCCCCTATCCGGCAACGGATCTAGTAGGGGCAGACTTTCTCTCTTCACCCAGGCGTGGGCAAGAGATGTTCAGGATCCCTGGGCGTTGGAGATCATATCTCAGGGATATCTGTTACAAACTGCTATTTGTGACTGGCCCTTTAAATGGAAGGTTGCCCTGCTTCCCTGGATTTTGGAGAAGCCTATTTGCCAGCCTCCTTCCTCATGACTATGGCCCCTGGAAGATTGTGCCCCTGAGAGTATATTGACTTTTGTTGGGTGTGTGTGGCCCTTTGGGAACCGTCTGGGGACATATTGTGACTTTGGTGAACAATGCCCCCTTTAAGACTATGTCCCCAGACCTGTGAAATGACTTGTCCCTGGCTTTCTCCCACTTGGTTCAGTTTCATTGTGTGCCATTAAGAGTTAAATTTTGTTCAGCTTCAAGAAACCTATTCTAAATACAAGTCTGCTGGGATTAGCTCTAATTAGGTTTAGTGATCAACTTTCCCATTGTCTAATCAGACTTCTAGTATTGATAAGGTGGACTGCATTGTTTTATTGTGTGTAATGTTATCTGCTGAAGTAAATTTTGTGGCCTGTCAAAGGGAGTGTCTCTCTATCTAATATCAAATGTGTGATGGGGGATTTTATGCCTCCCCCTGAGAGTGTCCTGTTTGCATGTAACCTCAATAAAAAGGAGGCTGTGTGCTCCAGCACATCAGACCTATTTTTGACCCTCTAACTTGCAGCTTTGACTCATGTTTGTAGGGGACAGCTTATAATCACTACAGGGATTGCTATGCTCTTCATACTCCCTTAGCTACAGGGATTGCTACATAAGGAAGAGGTTCACCTACTGGAGCCTGGTCATAGGTCCAGGGCGCAGAGCAGACGGCGAGATACCAGCCCAGCAGCGGTGGTTTATAGAGTCTGCATTACTTATGGTGGCTACGCAGCAGTTATAGAGTGTCCACGGTGCTGCTGCTCCTTTGGTGAGCGCTAGGAGCATCCTTTTCTACGGTCCAACTTCCAGCCAGCCTGGAGGCAACCGTAACATTTGGCGGCAGCGGTGGGATTGGCGTCCTAGCGCAAGGAGCAGCACCACAACAGCACTGGTATCGTAGGAAAGTTATTGAGGGCAACGCTAGCCACTGCGCAGCGTCCCTACCTACAGCAGCATGGAGCTGACAAGATACTGGTCAGAACCATGTGAAGAGCACCTCAACCGGATCCGTCGCTATGAGGGCGCGGATTTCGTTCCAGAGGTAAAGAGGCGGCTAGTCCGATATGGTCCAGACCCTGCGCAGGAGGTAGTCAGTCGCATCATCCGGGAATTGGATATGGAGAACAAAGCGGCACGAGCCTTTGAGCGCCAACTGTGGAGTTTGAGGGTATGGACACCTGGTCTCTCTCCCCAGCCGCAGCATGTTCCACAGGGAGAGGAGAGCAGCGACCTCCCTCCCCAGCGGCAGTATACTGTGCAGAGGGAAGAGACAACCGGTCTCCTTCCCTAACCCCAACCAGAGATACCAGAGGCAGCAGGCCTCATAGACTGGTCCTGGGAGGACCCCCAGCAGGCAGGTGGAGATGGGACCGCAGTCTCTCTACCGGCCCTACAGGGATGCTGGGCAGGCGGCCCAGATCCCCAGCGACAGACCCAGCTACAGGGAGGGGAGAGCATCGACCTCCCTCCCCAGCCGGAGTGTGCCTTCCAGGGAGAGGAGACAACCGGTCTCTCTCCCCAGCCGCAGCATGTTCCCCAGGAAGAGGAGAGCATCGACCTCCCTTCCCAACGGCCGCCGGAGTATCAGGAGGAGGAGGTAAGCCAATCTCCCCCTCCCCAGCTAACTCCTAACTTGGGCCCAGGGTTAACAGTGGAGATGTTAACCCCCACTGACCCCCACGTTCCCTTTGCCACCGGGCAAGACTATGCCCCAATTCCCCCAGCAGAAGAGCTGGCATCAGGACAGAGCGCTGCTGGCCTCTGCCCTACAGACCCCCTTGTTACAGGACTGGCCTGCAAACCCCTCACCCCAGCAGAAGCGCTGGCACCAGGGCAGAGTGCCGCTGGCCTCTGCCCCCCAAGTACCATCAGCTATTTGCCCAGCTGCGCCAGGAAGGCAGAGGATGCTACACTTTCATCCTATAACCTGGAACCTACAGGCCAGTGCTACTTGTTGTGGGGGGGCTGCTTTGCTGCTAGTGTTTATTTGTGGGTGGGTTGCGAGACTAACTTAGGCACTGACCGACAGAAGGTCAGGTGCCTTGTTAGTCTCCCTCCAAAAGGGGAGATATGTTACAAACTGCTATTTGTGACTGGCCCTTTAAATGGAAGGTTGCCCTGCTTCCCTGGATTTTGGAGAAGCCTATTTGCCAGCCTCCTTCCTCATGACTATGGCCCCTGGAAGATTGTGCCCCTGAGAGTATATTGACTTTTGTTGGGTGTGTGTGGCCCTTTGGGAACCATCTGGGGACATATTGTGACTTTGGTGAACAATGCCCCCTTTAAGACTATGTCCCCAGACCTGTGAAATGACTTGTCCCTGGCTTTCTCCCACTTGGTTCAGTTTCATTGTGTGCCATTAAGAGTTAAATTTTGTTCAGCTTCAAGAAACCTATTCTAAATACAAGTCTGCTGGGATTAGCTCTAATTAGGTTTAGTGATCAACTTTCCCATTGTCTAATCAGACTTCTAGTATTGATAAGGTGGACTGCATTGTTTTATTGTGTGTAATGTTATCTGCTGAAGTAAATGTTGTGGCCTGTCAAAGGGAGTGTCTCTCTATCTAATATCAAATGTGTGATGGGGGATTTTATGCCTCCCCCTGAGAGTGTCCTGTTTGCATGTAACCTCAATAAAAAGGAGGCTGTGTGCTCCAGCACATCAGACCTATTTTTGACCCTCTAACTTGCAGCTTTGACTCATGTTTGTAGGGGACAGCTTATAATCACTACAGGGATTGCTATGCTCTTCATACTCCCTTAGCTACAGGGATTGCTACATAAGGAAGAGGTTCACCTACTGGAGCCTGGTCATAGGTCCAGGGCGCAGAGCAGACGGCGAGATACCAGCCCAGCAGCGGTGGTTTATAGAGTCTGCATTACTTATGGTGGCTACGCAGCAGTTATAGAGTGTCCACGGTGCTGCTGCTCCTTTGGTGAGCGCTAGGAGCATCCTTTTCTACGGTCCAACTTCCAGCCAGCCTGGAGGCAACCGTAACAATATCTTCTGGACTTCAAAGCTTCTCTTCCACAAGGGAGATTTCACCTTTCAAGATTATCTGCAAACCAGATAAAGAAAGAGGCATTCCTACGCTGCGTGCAAGACCTTCTAGTAATGGGAGTGATCCATCCAGTTCCTCAGACGGAACAAGGACAGGGTTTTTATTCAAATCTGTTTGTGGTTCCCAAAAAAGAGGGAACCTTCAGACCAATTTTGGATCTAAAGATCTTAAACAAATTCCTCAGAGTTCCATCATTCAAGATGGAAACTATTCGAACCATCTTACCCATGATCCAAGAGGGTCAGTACATGACCACAGTGGACTTAAAGGATGCCTACCTTCACATTCCGATTCACAAGAATCATCATCGGTGTTCCTAAGGTTTGCCTTTCTAGACAGGCATTACCAATTTGTAGGTTTTCCCTTCGGGTTGGTTACAGCCCCAATAATTTTTACAAAGGTTCTGGGCTCACTTCTGGCGGTTCTAAGACCGCGAGGCATAGCGGTAGCTAATTATCTAGACGACATCTTGATACAGGCTCAAGCTTTCAAATTGCCAAGTCTCATACAGAGATAGTTCTAGCATTTCTGAGGTCGCAAGGGTGGAAAGTGAACGAAGAAAAGAGTTCTCTATCTCCTCTCACAAGGGTTTCCTTCCTAGGGACTCTTATAGATTCTGTAGAAATGAAAATTTACCTGACGGAGTCCAGGTTATCAAAACTTCTAAATGCTTGCCGTGTTCTTCACTCCATTCCGCGCCATGCGGTGGCTCAGTGCATGGAAGTAATCGGCTTAATAGTAGTGGTGATGGACATAGTGCCATTTGCGCGCCTGCATCTCAGACCGCTGCAATTATGCATGCTCAGTCAGTGGAATGGGGATTACACAGATTTGTCCCCTCTACTAAATCTGGATCAGGAAACCAGAGATTCTCTTCTCTGGTGGTTATCTCGGGTCCACCTGTCCAAGGGTATGACCTTTCGCAGACCAGATTGGACGATTGTAACAACAGATGCCAGCCTTCTATGTTGAGGTGCAGTCTGGAACTCCCTGAAGGCTCAGGGTTCATGGACTCAGGAGGAGAAACTCCTCCCAATAAATATTCTGGAGTTAAGAGCAATATTCAATGCTCTTCTAGCTTGGCCTCAGTTAGCAACACTGAGGTTCATCAGATTTCAGTCGGACAACATCACGACTGTGGCTTACATCAACCATCAAGGGGGAACCAGGAGTTCCCTAGCGATGTCAGAAGTCTCCAAGATAATTCGCTGGGCAGAGACTCACTCTTGCCACCTATCAGCGATCCATATCCCGGGCGTAGAGAACTGGGAGGCAGATTTTCTAAGTCATCAGACTTTTCATCCGGGGGAGTGGGAGCTCCACCCGGAGGTGTTTGCTCAATTGGTCCATTGTTGGGGCAAACCAGAACTGGATCTCATGGCGTCTCGCCAGAACGCCAAGCTTCCTTGTTACGGATCCAGGTCCAGGGACCCAAAAGCGACGCTGATAGATGCTCTAGCAGCTCCTTGGTTCTTCAACCTGGCTTATGTTTTTCCACCGTTTCCTCTGCTTCCTCGACTGATTGCCAAAATCAGACAGGAGAGAGCATTGGTGATTCTAATAGTGCCTGCGTGGCCACGCAGGACCTGGTATGCTGATCTGGTGGACATGTCATCCTTTCCACCATGGACTCTGCCTCTGAGGCAAGACCTTCTAATACAAGGTCCTTTCAATCATCCGAATCTAATTTCTCTGAGACTGACTGCATGGAGATTGAACGCTTGATCCTATCAAAGCGTGGCTTCTCTGAGTCAGTCATTGATACCTTAATACAGGCACGAAAGCCTGTCACCAGGAAAATCTACCATAAGATATGGCGTAAATATCTTCATTGGTGTGAATCCAAGAATTACTCATGGAGTAGGGTTAGGATTCCTAGGATATTGTCCTTCCTCCAAGAGGGTTTGGACAAAGGATTATCAGCTAGTTCTTTAAAGGGACAGATTTCTGCTCTGTCTATTCTTTTACACAAGCGTCTGGCAGAAGTTCCAGACGTTCAGGCATTTTGTCAGGCTTTAGTTAGAATTAAGCCTGTGTTTAAACCTGTTGCTCCTCCATGGAGCTTAAACTTGGTTCTTAAAGTTCTTCAAGGGGTTCCATTTGAACCCCTTCATTCTATTGATATCAAACTTCTATCATGAAAAGTTCTGTTTCTGATGGCTATTTCCTCGGCTCGAAGAGTCTCTGAGTTATCTGCCTTACATTGTGATTCTCCTTATCTGATGTTTCATTCAGATACAGTAGTTCTGCGTACTAAACCTGGGTTTTTACCCAAGGTGGTTTCTAACAAGAATATCAATCAAGAGATTATTGTTCCATCATTGTGTCCTAATCCTTCTTCAAAGAAGGAACGTCTTTTGCATAATCTAGACGTAGTCCGTGCCTTGAAGTTTTACTTACAAGCTACTAAAGATTTTCGTCAAACATCTAACCTGTTTGTTGTTTACTCTGGACAGAGGAGAGGTCAAAAGGCCTCAGCAACCTCTCTTTGTTTTTGGCTTCGGAGTATAATCCGTTTAGCCTATGAGACTGCTGGACAGCAGCCCCCTGAAAGGATTACAGCTCATTCAACTAGAGCTGTGGCTTCCACCTGGGCCTTTAAAAATGAGGCTTCTGTTGAACAGATTTGCAAGGCTGCGACTTGGTCTTCGCTTCATACCTTTTCAAAATTTTACAAATTTGATACTTTTGCTTCTTCTGAGGCTGATATTGGGAGAAAGGTTCTACAGGCAGTGGTTCCTTCTGTTTAAGTTCCTGCCTTGTTCCTCCCATCATCCGTGTACTTTAGCTTTGGTATTGGTATCCCACAAGTAATGGATGATCCGTGGACTGGATACACTTAACAAGAGAAAACATAATGTATGCTTACCTGATAAATTTATTTCTCTTGTAGTGTATCCAGTCCACGGCCCGCCCTGTCCTTTTAAGGCAGGTCTAAATTTTAATTAAACTACAGTCACCACTTCACCCTATGGTTTCTCCTTTCTCTGCTTGTTTCGGTCGAATGACTGGATATGGCAGTGAGGGGAGGAGCTATATAGCAGCTCTGCTGTGGGTGATCCTCTTGCAACTTCCTGTTGGGAAGGAGCATATCCCACAAGTAATGGATGATCCGTGGACTGGATTCACTACAAGAGAAATAAATTTATCAGGTAAGCATAAATTATGTTTTTTACCTCTGTAATTACCTTGTATCTAGGCTTTTGCTGACTGCCACCTTATATCAGATCTTTTGACAGACTTGCATTTCAGGCAATTAGTGCTGACTCTTAAATAACTTAATGAGCACAGTGTTATCTATAGGAAACACATGAACTAATGCCCTCTAGCTGTGAAAAACTGTTAATTGCATTCAGCTGAGAGGAGGCCTTCAAGGGCTTAGAAATTAGCATATGAGCCTACCTAGGTTTAGTGTTCAACTAAGAATAACAAGAGAGCAAAGCAAATTTGATGATAAAAGTAAATTAGAAAAATATTTAAAATTGCATGCCCTATCTGAACCATGATAGTTTAATTTGGACTTTGCTATCTATTTATAGGGACAGTAAACACCAACATTTTTGTTGTTTAGATAATCCCTTTATTACCCATTCCCCAGTTTTGCATAACCAAAACAGTTGTAATAAAATACTTTTTACTTCTGTGATTACCTTGTATCTAAGCCTCTGCAAACTGCCCCCTTATTTCAGTTCTTTTGACAGACATGCATTTTTAGCCAATCAGTGCTGGCTCCTAAGAGCTTCACGTGCCTGAGCTCAAAGTTATCTATGTGAAACACATGAGCTAACGCCCTCTAGTGTTGAAAAACTGTAAAAATGCATTTCATATTCGAGGCGGCCTTCAAGGTCTAAGAAACTAGCATATGAACCTCCTAGGTTTAGCTTTCAACTAAGAATACCAAGAGAACAAAGCAAAATTGGTAATAAAAGTAAATTGGAAAGTTGTTTAAAATTGCATTCCCTATTTAAATCATGATTTATTTATTTTTTACTTGACTGTCCCTTTAATGGAAAAGTCCCCTAACATTTCTAAATGCATGTCACTTATTTGCAGAACAACTATGCATTAGTTTATTATTAAAGGGACACTAAACCCACTTTTTTTCTTTTGTGATTCAGATAGTGCATGCAATTTTAAGCAGCTTTCTAATTTACTCCTCTTATCAATTTTTCTTCATTCTCTTGCTATCTTTATTTGAAAAAGAAGGCATCTAAGCTAAAGAGCCAGCCAATTTTTGGTTCAGCCACTGGACAGCGCTTGTTTATTGGTAGATGAATTTATCTACGAATCAGCATCTAAACTTACATTCTTGCTTTTCAAATAAAGATACCAAGAGAATGAAGACAATGTGACAATAGGAGTAAATTAAAAAGTTGCTTAAAATTGCATGCTTTATCTGAATCATGAAAAGAAAAAATTTGGTTCAGTGTCCCTTTAACCCTTTAAAATAACTGCAAAGTATAATAACAAGAAATATTTGGCTAGATTACGAGTTTTGCTTTAGAAACTGTGCGGTGCTAACGAGCAGTTTATGCTCACCGCTCACTTACAGACAGCACTGGTATTACGGGTTTTTACAAACCCAGCGTTAACCGCAAAAAAGTGAGCGTAGAGCAAAATTTTGCTCCACATTTCACCTCAATACCAGCTCTGCTTACGTTAGCGGTGAGCTGGTAAAATGTGCTCGTGCACGATTTCCCCATAGGAATCCATGGAGGAGAGCCGGCTGAAAAACCCCCTAACACCTGCAAAAAAACAGCGTTTAGCTCCTAACCCAGCCCCATTGATTTCTATGGGGAAATAAAAGTTATGAACCCCAAGTTTAAACATCCCTAATCTTACACTTATTAACCCCTAATCTGCCACCCCCGACATTGCCAACACCTACATTATATTATTAACCCCTAATCTGCTGCTCCGGACACCGCTGCCACTTACATTATACTTATGAACCCCTAATCTGCTGCCCCCAACATCGCCGACACCTACATTATATTTATTAACCCCTAATCTGCCTCCCCCAATGTTGCTGCAACCTAACTACATTTATTAAACCCTAATCTGCCCCACCAACGTCGCCACCACTATAATAAAGTTATTAACCCCTAAACCTAAGTCTAACCCTAACCCCCCCAACTTAAATATAATTTAAATAAATCTAAATAAAATTACTACAATTAACTAAATAATTCCTATTTAAAAATAAATACTTACCCATAAAATAAACCCTAAGCTAGCTACAATATAACTAATAGTTACATTGTAGCTAGCTTAGGGTTTATTTTTATTTTACAGGCAACTTTGTATTTATTTTAACTAGGTACAATAGTTATTAACTATTTAATAACTACCTAGTTAAAATAAAGACAAATTTACCTGTAAAATAAAACCTAACCTAAGTTACAATTACACCTAACACCACACTACAATTAAATTAAATACAATTAATTACAATTAAATAAAATTATCTAAAAGTACAAAAAAAAACACACTAAATTACAGAAAATAATAAAGAAATTACAATTAAAAGCCCCCCAAAATAAAAAAGCCTTACCCTACACTAAATTACAAATAACTCTTAAAAGGGCCTTTTGTGGGGCATTGCCCCAAAGTAATCAGCTCTTTTACCTGAAAAAAAAAAACACAATTCCCCCCCAACATTAAAACCCACCACCCACACAACCAACCCTACTCTAAAACCCACCCAATCCCCCCTTAAAAAAACCTAACACTAACCCCCTGAAGATCACCTTACCGGGAGACGTCTTCACCCAACCGGGCCGAAGTCCTCAACGAAGCCGAGAGAAGTCTTCATCCAAGCCGGGCGAAGTGGTCCTCCAGACGGGCAGAAGTCTTCATCCAGATGGCATCTTCTATCTTCATCCATCCAGCGCGGAGTGGGTCCATCTTCAAGACATCCGACGCGGAGCATCCTCTTCTTCCGACAGCTAGAATGAAGGTTCCTTTAAATGACGTCATCCAAGATGTCCCTTCAATTCTGATTGGCTGATATAATTCTATTAGCCAATCGGAATTAAGGTAGAAAAAAATCCTATTGGCTCATGCAATCAGCCAGTAGGATTGAAGTTCAGTCCTATTGGCTGATCCAGGATTGAGCTTGCATTCTATTGGCTGTTCCAATCAGCCAATAGAATGCCAGTTCAAACCTATTGGCTGGCTTGGATGAAGACTTCTCCCGGCTTCGTTGAGGACTTCGGCCCGGTTGGGTGAAGACATCTCCCTGTAAGGTGATCTTCAGGGGGTTAGTGTTAGGTTTTTTTAAGGGGGGATTGGGTGGGTTTTAGAGTAGGGTTGGTTGTGTGGGTGGTGGGTTTTAATGTTGGGGGGGGAATTGTAATTTTATTTTCAGGTAAAAGAGCTGATTACTTTGGGGCAATGCCCCACAAAAGGCCCTTCCAAGGGCTATTTGTAATTTAGTGTAGGGTAGGGCTTTTTTTTATTTGGGGGGGGGGGCTTTTTTATTTTGTTAGGGGGATTAGATTAGGTGTAATTAGTTTAAAATTCTTGTAATTTCTTTATTATTTTCTGTAATTTAGTGTTTGTTTTTTGTACTTTAGATAATTTTATTTAATTGTAATTAATTGTATTTAATTTAGGTAAATAATTTAATTGTAGTGTAGTGTTAGGTGTAATTGTAACTTAGGTTAGGTTTTATTTTACAGGTAAATTTGTCTTTATTTTAGGTAGGTAGTTATTAAATAGTTAACAACTATTTAATAACTATTGTACCTAGTTAAAATAAATACAAAGTTGCCTGTACAATAAAAATAAACCCTAAGCTAGCTACAATGTAACTATTAGTTATATTGTAGCTAGCTTAGGGTTTATTTTACAGGTGAGTATTTAGTTTTAAAAATGAATTAGTTAATTGTAGTAATTTTATTTAGATTTATTTAAATTATATTTAAGTTAGGGGGGTTACGGTTAGACTTAGGTTTAAGGGTTAATATGTTTATTATAGTGGTGGCAACATTGAGGGCGGCAGATTAGGGGTTAATAAATGTAGTTAGTTTGCGGCAACATTGGGGGAGGCAGATTAGGGGTTAATAAATATAAAGCAGGTGTCGGCAATGTCGGGGGTGGCAGATTAGGGGTTAATAAGTGTAATATTGGGTGTGTTTAGACTCAGGGTTCATGTTAGGGTGTTAGGTGTAGAGATAAATGTATTTTCCCCATAGGAATCAATGGGGCTGCGTTAGGAGTTTTACGCTGCTTTTTTGCAGGTGTTAGGTTTTTTTCCCAGCCGGCTCTCCCCCATTGATTCCTATGGGGAAATCATGCACGAGCACGTTTAACCAGCTCACCGCTAACGTAAGCAGCGCTGGTATTGAGGTGAGATGTGGAGTTAAATTTTGCTCTACGCTCACTTTTTTTGCGGTCAACGCCGGGTTTGTAAAAGTGAGCGGTGAGCATAAACTGCTCGTTAGCACCGCACAGCCTCTAACGCAAAACTCGTAATCTAGGCGAAAGTAGGCAAATCAGTTACTTCAACGTGTATTGGATATTGTGCAATCCTCCCGGGCACTTATTAAATAAAGTACATTTATGAACAACTTGCAGTAGATTTTTTTCCTTTTAGAAAATAAAATAATGATGTATTTATGTTTTTTTTTTTTTTGTTTGTTTACATTTCTTTGTC
Source organism: Bombina bombina (assembly GCF_027579735.1). Lineage (NCBI taxonomy): Eukaryota > Metazoa > Chordata > Amphibia > Anura > Bombinatoridae > Bombina > Bombina bombina. Next base: position 365,167,860 of record NC_069505.1, on the reverse strand, counting down.
ATACTTAAAGTGCGTTAGTAAAACAAATTAGTCATGCTTTCTTTGGAGTGACTGTTTTATTCATTTGGGTAATTCTGAGGGGAAAAAGAACTATCGGCTAGATTACGAGTTTTGCGGTAAGAGTAGTGCAATGCTAACTTGCACGTTATTGTCACCGCTCACTTACCTACAGCGCTGGTGTTACAGGTTTTCCTGAACCCGGCGTTATTAGGCAAGAAGTGAGCGTAGAGCAAAATTGTGCTCCATACCGCACTCCAATACCAGCATTGCTTAAATCAGCAGTGAGCTGGTTGTACGTACTTGTGCATAATTTCCCCATAGACATCAATGGAGAAAGCCGGCTGAAAAAAAGTCTAACACCTGAAAAAAAACAGCGTCAAGCTCTATAACGCAGCCCCATTGATTCCTATGGAGAAACTAAATTTATGTTTACACCTAACACCCTAACATGAACCCCTAGTCTAAACATCCCTAATCTTACACTTATTAACCCCTAATCTGCCGCCCCGACATCGCCAACACCTACATTATATTTATTAACCACTAATCTGCCGCTCCCGACATCGCCGATTGGAACAGCCAATAGAATGCAAGCTCAATCCTATTGGCTGATTGGATCAGCCAATAGGAATTTTTTACCTTTAATTCTGATTGGCTGATAGAATTCTATCAGCCAATCGGAATTCAAGGGACGCCATCTTGGATGACGTCATTTAAAGGAACCTTCATTCTTCGTTAGACGTCGGAAGAAGAGGATGCTCTGCGCCGGATGTCTTGAAGATGGACCTGCTCCTCGTCGGATGGATGAAGATAGAAGATGCCGTCTGGATAAAGACTTCTGCCCGTCTAGAGGTCCACTTCTGCTGGCTTGGATGAAGAATTCTCCAGACTTCGTTGAGGACTTCTTGCTGCTTCATTGAGGACTTCTCCCGGCTTCGTTGAGGATGGATGTTGGCTCTTCAAAATTGTAAGTGGATCTTCAGGGGTTAGTGTTAGTTTTTTTTAAGGGTTTATTGGGTGGGTTTTATTTTTAGGTTAGGGTTTGGGCAGCAATAGAGCTAAATGCCCTTTTAAGGGCAATGTCCATCCAAATGACCTTTTCAGGGCAATGAGGAGCTTAGGTTTTTTTAGTTAGGTTTTTATTTGGGAGGTTGGTTGTGTGGGTGGTGGGTTTTACTGTAGGGGTGGTTGTTTGTATTTTTTTTTTACAGGTAAAAGAGCTGATTTATTTAGGGCAATGCCCCGCAAGAGGCCCTTTTAAGGGCTATTGGTAGTAGTAGCTAGGGTTTTTATTTTGATTTGGGGGGGGGGCTTTTTTATTTTGATAGGGCTATTAGATTAGGTGTAATTAGTTTAAATATCTGATAATTTGTTTTTTATTTTGTGTAATTTTGGTAATTGTATTTAATTTAGGTAATTTATTTAATTGTAGTGTAAGGTTAGGTTTTAGTGTAACTAAGGTTAGGTTTTATTTTACAGGTACATTTGTATTTATTTTAGCTAGGTAGTTAGTAAATAGTTAATAACTATTTAGTAAATATTCTACCTAGTTAAAATAAATACAAACTTGCCTGTAAAAAAAAAAATAAACCCTAAGTTAGCTACAATGTAACTATTAGTTATATTGTAGCTAGCTTAGGGTTTATTTTACAGGTAAGTATTTAATTTTAAATAGGAATTATTTAGGTAATGATAGTAATTTTTATTTAGATTTCTTTTAATTATATGTAAGTTAGGGGGATGTTAGGGTTAGACTTAGGTTTAGGGGTTAATAACTTTAGTATAGTGGCGGCGACGTTGGGGGCGGCAGATTAGGGGTTAATAACTAATGTAGGTTGCGGCAATGTTCGGGGCGGCAGATTAAGGGTTAATAATATTTAACTAGTGTTTGTGAGGCGGGAGTGGTGCGGTTTAGGGGTTAATATGTTTATTTTAGTGCTGGCGATGTCCGGAGCGGAATATTAGGGGTTAATAATTTTATTTTAGTGTTTACGATGCGGAAGGGCCTCGGTTTAGGGGTTAATAGGTAGTTTATGGGTGTTAGTGTACTTTTTAACACTTTAGTTATGAGTTTTATGCTACAGCTTTGTAGCGTAAAACTCATAACTACTGACTTTAGAATGTGTTACGAATCTAGCGGGATAGGCTGTAACCCTCACTTTTTGGCCTCCAAAAAAAAGCTTGTAATACCAGCGCTATGGAAGTCCCATTGAAAAAAGACTTCACCCAAATTACGTAAGTTAATTTGCGGTACAGCCAAAAAAGTGTGCCGGACAGCTGTACCTACAAGACTCGTAATAGCAGCTGTAGTGAAAAAGCAGCATTATGAGCCTTAACGCTGCTTTTTTACTCATAACGCAAAACTTGTAATCTATCCGTATGTTATACACCACATTTTCATTTTACAAAGAGGGCTATCTTTTGTGTTTTCTCTTGTGCTAGCTATACATAGGAGTTTCTGGATTGTGCACATTTACATTTACATTTTGTAATTATACTAATTTTACAAAGAACATTTACTTTTTAGTGGTCCCAAATGTTTTCCTTAGTTTATCCACATTTTTATGATAGGTACAATTCAGTAATATTATCCATTGCAGATTGTCTTAGTGAATATCTTTCTACCAAAGGCTGAACTTAATTGAAAAGTAAGACCTGTACATGTAAAAATTAATGTATGACTAAATCTTCCAATACAAAGAACCAAGTCCCTAAAATATTGTGCTCAATTTCTCTGTCCGAATGTCATCCTCTATATGTCACTAACACAGTAGCATGCATGTGAAACACATAAATAGAGTATGCTTACCATCTGAAGGTTATTGGTTCCATGATGATGAAGTCAACACTCTTCAGGATTGCCAATGTCAGTGTTCTATGTTGGGAGTTTCCCCTATGAAGATCCCGCCACTGTTACTGCTGACCCTGCCACCGGCCTTCTGTGCTGTTGGTTATTGATTGGACTTTTGGCACTTAGAGTGTTGAAATACCTCTCTTACCCTGTTATGCACAGACTTATTTTTTTCAGTGTTTGAAACCTACACAGTCTCTGTGCAACTGTGCGTAGACGTGACAAGGAGCATTGCATGGCAGTGTGCTTATTGATGTAGAGAACATTAGAGACATTTTAAAGATAAAAATAAACCTTGGTTGGCACATATTTAATATACACATGTCTGAGTGCATTGAAAAGGGACCTCCAATCCTGTAATGTCCATTGCAAATGTTTGTGTGCGTGCTGTGCATTAGTACTGAACACAGATCCATCTGTGATTCTATTTTGTGGCCTCCAACTGTGGCCACACAGACAAGTGCCTGATGATATGGAAGTTGTAAGTGGATTCAGGACACTCCACAAACACGTTCATAATCTGCATGTTGCCATTTCACACAGAGGGGCCAATTTATCATTGTTGTGTCCGACATGATCCGCTCAGCGGATCATGTCTGACAGACATTGATGAATGCCGCCCCCTGCAGATTCACGGACAATCGGTCGCTAGCAGGGGGTGTCAATCAACCCGATCATATTCTATCGGGTGATTGCTGTCCACCACTCAGAGCAAGCAGACCAGTTAAGGAGCAGCAGTCTTAAGACCGCTGCTTTTCAATTGCTGATTCCAGCGAGCCTGAAGGCTCACATAGAAACAGGGTCATCAGGGGCCATTCTGCCCTTGATAATTCGGCTCCAGAGTGTAAATTGAGTGGACATTGATAAAATAAAAGTGTTGGTGAATGTGATATGCCATTTGCTGGTTCCATGGTGGCCATGGAGGAATATGGGTGCAGAATATAGTAACTCACATGTTAGGTATGCCCCCCAACATTCTATTAGTCTCTCTTGAGATCAGCAAAAGAGAGATTCCTTACAAGCTATATCGATCAGAACCAAATGCTAGTAAAAATAGGTTCCGTTAGGGACTAATGTTTAATGGTCTCAGGCCATCAGACAAGGTTAGTCCTCTAAAGTGTATTTAATGTGTAGTATATGCCCCTGTGTGAACCAGGCACTACAATGGGCTAGTTTAGTATAGAACAAAAAGTATAATTTTGTCCATCTGTAGCTGTGTTTAAGCTTTACATGTGTTAGCTTATAGAGTATAAAAACAACCAATTTGAGGAGCGCTAAATAAAAGCAGATATAGAGATCAAATATAAAAATAAAATATACAAAACTATGTCAATATATAATATAAACCAATTTGTTTATTCAAAAAACTATAACAAATTTACCTAATATCACCGGTGGTAGAAAAATTGATATATTCTAAATAATAATGTAACCTAAAATAAAACACATATTCATTAAAAACAAATATTCACTAAAAACAGCTTGGCTTATATAGCTGATAAACTTATATTTCTCTTGTAAGGTGTATCCAGTCCACTGATCATCTATTACTTGTGGGATATTCTCATTCCCAACAGGAAGTTGCAAGAGGTCACCCACATCAGAGCTGTTATATAGCTCCTCTCCTAACTGCCATATCCAGTCATTCTCTTGCAACTCTCAACACGCATGGAGGTAGTAAGAGAGAGTGGTGAAAAATAGTTAGTTTATTTTCTTCAATCAAAAGTTTGTTATTTTTAAATGGTACCGGAGTTGTACTATTTTATCTCAAGCAGAAATAGAAGAAGAATCTGCCTGAGTTTTCTATGATCTTAGCAGGTTGTAACTAAGATCCATTGCTGTTCTCACATATGTCTGAGGAAAGAGGTAACTTCAGCGGGAGAATGGCGTGCAGTTTACTCTGCTATGAGGTATGTGCAGTTACAATTTTTTCTAGAATTGGAAATGCTGGAAAATGCTGCTGATACCGGAGTTAAGTTAAGCCTGAATACAGTGATTTAATAATGACTGGTATCATGCTTACTCTCAGGGGTAATACCCTTATAAAAATGCAATATAAAACGTTTGCTGGCATGTTTAATCATTTTTATATATGCTTTGGTGATAACACTTTATTGGGGCCTAGTTTTTTCCACATGGCTGGCTTTATTTTTGCCTAGAAACAGTTTCCTGAGGCTTTCCACTGTTGTAGTATGAGTGGGAGGGGCCTATTGTAGCGTTTTTTTGTGCAGTTAAAATTACAGACTGAGACATCCAGTTTTCCTCAGATGTCCTCTGAATGCTACAGGACATATCTAAAGGGCCTAAAGTCGTTTATTGGGGAAGGTAGGGCCACAGCAGAGCTGTGGCAGTTGGTTGTGACTGTTAAAAAACGTCTATGTTGTTTTTTTGATCCATTTTTTTAACTAAGGGGTTAATCATCCATTTGCAAGTGGGTGCAATGCTCTGTTAGCCTATTACATACACTGTAAAAATTTGTTTCTCTTAAAGGCACAGTACCGTTTTTTATATTTGCTTGTTAACTTGATTTAAAGTGTTTTCCAAGCTTGCTAGTCTCATTGCTAGTCTGTACAAACATGTCTGACATAGAGGAAACTCCTTGTTCATTATGTTTAAAAGCCATGGTGAAACCCCCTCTTAGAATGTGTACCAAATGTACCGATTTCACTTTAAGCAAAAAGATCATATTCTGTCTTTAAAAAATCTATCACCAGAGGAATCTGACGAGGGGGAAGTTATGCCGACTAACTCTCCCCATGTGTCAGATCCTTTGACTCCCGCTCAAGGGACTCACGCTCAAATGGCGCCAAGTACATCTAGGGCGCCCATAGCGATTACTTTACAAGACATGGCGGCAGTCATGGATAATACACTGTCAGCGGTATTAGCCAGACTACCTGAATTTAGAGGTAAGCGAGATAGCTCTGGGGTTAGACGAAATGCAGAGCATACTGACGCTTTAAGAACTATGTCTGATACTGCCTCACAATATGCAGAAGCTGAGGAAGTAGAGCTTCAGTCTGTGGGTGATATTTCTGACTCAGGAAAGATACCTGATTCTGATATTTCTACATTTAAATTTAAGCTTGAACACCTCTGCATATTGCTCAGGGAGGTTTTAGCTGCTCTGAATGACTGTGACACAATTGCAGTGCCAGAGAAATTGTGTAGACTGGATAAATACTATGCAGTGCCGGTGTGTACTGATGTTTTTCCAATACCTAAAAGGTTTACAGAAATTATTACTAAGGAATGGGATAGACCAGGTGTGCCGTTCTCTCCCCCGCCTATTTTTAGAAAAATGTTTCCTATAGACGCCACCACACGGGACTTATGGCAGACAGTCCCTAAGGTGGAGGAAGCAGTTTCTACTCTAGCAAAGCGTACTACTATCCCTGTGGAGGACAGTTGTGCTTTTTCACATCCAATGGATAAAAAATTAGAAGGTTACCTTAAGAAAATGTTTATTCAACAAGGTTTTATCCTACAGCCCCTTGCATGCATTGCTCCTGTCACTGCTGCTGCGGCGTTCTGGTTTGAGTCTCTGGAAGAGGCTTTACAGGTAGCGACTCCATTGGATGATATACTTGGCAAACTTAGAGCACTTAAGCTAGCCAATTCTTTTGTTTCTGATGCCATTGTTCATTTGAATAAACTAACGGCTAAGAATTCTGGTTTTGCTATACAGGCGCGTAGGGCGCTATGGCTTAAATCATGGTCAGCTGACGTGACTTCAAAATCTAAGCTGCTTAACATTCCCTTCAAGGGGCAGACCCTATTCGGGCCTGGTTTGAAGGAGATTATTGCTGATATCACTGGAGTAAAATGTCATGCCCTTCCTCAGGACAGGTCCAAATCAAGGGCCAAACAGTCTAATTTTCGTGCCTTTCGAAACTTCAAGGCAGGTGCGGCATCAACTTCCTCTAATGCAAAACAAGAGGGAACTTTTGCTCAGTCCAAGACGGTCTGGAGGCCAAACCAGACCTGGAACAAAGGTAAGCAGGCCAAAAAGCCTGCTGCTGCCTCTAAGACAGCATGAAGGAACGGCCCCCTATCCGGTAACAGATCTAGTAGGGGGCAGACTTTCACTCTTCGCCCAGGCGTGGGCAAGAGATGTTCAGGATCCCTGGGCGTTGGAAATTATATCCCAGGGATATCTTCTGGACTTCAAAGCTTCCCCCCCCAAAAGGGAGATTTCACCTTTCACAATTATCTGCAAACCAGATAAAGAGAGAGGCATTCACTGTGTATGAGACCTCCTAGTTATGGGAGTGATCCATCCAGTTCCAAAGGAGGAACAGGGACAGGGTTTTTACTCAAATCTGTTTGTGGTTCCCAAAAAAGAGGGAACCTTCAGACCAATTTTGGATCTAAAGATCTTAAACAAATTCCTCAGAGTTCCATCATTCAAGATGGAAACTATTCGTACCATCCTACCTATGATCCAGGAGGGTCAATATATGACTACAGTGGATCTAAAGGATGCTTATCTTCACATTCCGATACACAAAGATCATCATCGGTTTCTCAGGTTTGCCTTTCTAGACAGGTATTACCAGTTTGTTGCTCTTCCCTTTGGATTAGCTACAGCCCCAATAATTTTTATGAAGGTTCTAGGGTCGCTTCTGGCGGTCCTAAGGCCGTTGGGCATAGCAGTGGCCCCTTATTTAGATGACATCCTGATACAGGCGTCAAACTTCCAAATTGCCAAGTCTCATACGGACATAGTACTGGCATTTCTGAGGTCGCATGGGTGGAAAGTGAACGAGGAAAAGAGTTCTCTATCCCCACTCACAAGAGTTTCCTTCCTAGGGACTCTGATAGATTCTGTAGAAATGAAAATTTACCTGACGGAGTCCAGGTTATCAAAGCTTCTAAATTCCTGCTGTGTTCTTCATTCCATGGAAGTAATCGGCTTAATGGTAGCGGCAATGGACATAGTGCCGTTTGCACGCTTACATCTCAGACCGCTGCAACTATGCATGCTCAGTCAGTGGAACGGGGATTACACAGATTTGTCCCCTCTACTAAATCTGGATCAAGAGACCAGGGATTCTCTTCTCTGGTGGCTATCTCGGGTCCATCTGTCCAAAGGTATGACCTTTTGCAGGCCAGATTGGACAATTGAAACAACAGATGCCAGCCTTCTAGGTTGGGGTGTAGTCTGGAACTCCCTGAAGGCTCAGGGATTGTGGACTCAGGAGGAGACACTCCTTCCAATAAATATTCTGGAACTGAGAGCGATATTCAATGCTCTTCAGGCTTGGCCTCAGTTAGTAACTCTGAGGTACATCAGATTTCAGTCGGACAACATCACGACTGTGGCTTACATCAACCATCAAGGGGGAACAAGAAGTTCCCTAGCGATGTTAAAAGTTTCAAAAATAATTCGCTGGGCAGAGATTCACTCTTGCCACCTATCAGCTATCCATATCCCAGGTGTAGAGAACTGGGAGGCAGATTTTCTAAGTCGTCAGACTTTTCATCCGGGGGAGTGGGAACTCCATCCGGAGGTGTTTGCACAATTGATTCTTTGTTGGGGCAAACCAGAACTGGATCTCATGGCGTCTCGACAGAACGCCAAGCTTCCTTGTTACGGATCCAGGTCCAGGGATCCCAAGGCGACGCTGATAGATGCTCTAGCAGCGCCCTGGTCTTTCAACCTGGCTTATGTGTTTCCACCGTTTCCTCTGCTCCCTCGACTGATTGCCAAGATCAAGCAGGAGAGAGCATCAGTGATTTTAATAGCGCTTGCGTGGCCACGCAGGACCTGGTATGCAGATCTAGTGGACATGTCATCCTTTCCACCATGGACTCTGCCTCTGAGACAGGACCTTCTACTTCAGGGTCCTTTCCACCATCCAAATCTAATTTCTCTGAGACTGACTGCATGGAGATTGAACGCTTGATTTTATCAAAGCGTGACTTCTCCGAGTCAGTATTGATACCTTAATACAGGCACGAAAGCCTGTCACCAGGAAAATTTATCATAAGATATGGCGTAAATATCTTTATTGGTTTGAATACAAGGGTTACTCATGGAGTAAAGTCAGGATTCCCAGGACATTATCCTTTCTCCAAGAAGGTTTGGAAAAAGGATTGTCAGCTAGTTCCTTAAAGGGACAGATTTCTGCTCTGTCTATTCTTTTGCACAAGTGTCTGGCAGATGTTCCAGACGTTCAGGCATTTTGTCAGGCTTTAGTTAGAATCAAGCCTGTGTTTAAACCTGTTGCTCCGCCATGGAGCTTAAATTTGGTTCTCAAGGTTCTTCAAGGAGTTCCGTTTGAACCTCTTCATTCCATAGATATCAAACTTTTATCCTGGAAAGTTCTTTTTTGGTAACTATTTCCTCGGCTCGCAGAGTCTCCGAGTTATCTACCTTACAATGTGATTCTCCTTATCTGATTTTCCATTCGGATAAGGTAGTCCTACGTACCAATCCTGGGTTTTTACCTAAGGTGGTATCTAACAAGAATATCAATCAAGAGATTGTTGTTCCATCCTTGTGTCCTAATCCTTCTTCAAAGAAGGAACGTCTATTGCACAATCTGGACGTGGTTTGTGCTTTAAAGTTTTACTTACAAGCTACTAAAGATTTTCGACAAACATTTGCTTTGTTTGTTGTCTACTCTGGACAGAGGAGAGGTCAAAAGGCTTCGGCAACTTCTCTTTCTTTTTGGCTAAGAAGCATAATCCGCTTAGCCTATGAGACTGCTGGCCAGCATCCTCCTGAAAGGATTACAGCTCATTCTACTAGAGCTGTGGCTTCCACTTGGGCCTTTAAAAATGAGGCTTCTGTTGAACAGATTTGCAAGGCGGCGACATGGTCTTCGCTTCTTACTTTTTCAAAATTCGACAAATTTGATACTTTTGCTTCTTCGGAGGCTATTTTTGGGAGAAAGGTTTTACAGGCAGAAGTACCTGCCTTGTCCCTCCCTTTATCCGTGTACTTTAGCTTTGGTATTGGTATCCCACAAGTAATGGATGATCCGTGGACTGGATACACCTTACAAGAGAAAACACAATTTATGCTTACCTGATAAATTTATTTCTCTTGTGGTGTATCCAGTCCACGGCCGCCCTGTCATTTTAAGGCAGGTAATTTTTTCATTTAAACTACAGTCACCACTGCACCCTATGGTTTCTCTTTTCTCTGCGTGTTTTCGGTCGAATGACTGGATATGGCATTTAGGGGAGGAGCTATATAACAGCTCTGCTGTGGGTGTCCTCTTGCAACTTCCTGTTGGGAATGAGAATATCCCACAAGTAATGGATGATCCGTGGACTGGATACACCACAAGAGAAATAAATGTATCAGGTAAGCATAAATTGTGTTTTAATACAATGTAATTTTTGCTGTTAAACAATGTAAAGTGCCTGTTACTTTTGTAACCGTTTATAAAGTGCTATAGACTTTTGTGGCAATTAGCATTTGCTAATACAATATGGCTTGTACTTTTGTGGCTAAAAATTGTAGCTTAAAATTTTTAGCTGAAAATTACGGCTGATACTTTAGAAGCCTTGAAAGAATGTCCAGCAACAATGTCCCATATAAAATACTCTTTTGTGGATGTAAAATAGTCTTTTTATAGGGAGATAGGGAAATATAGAGTATAATCAGCTGTTGTGAAAAAGGAAACTCTCAAATGAATGGTCTATGTGTTTAAGTTCCGTGTTGGTTCCCAGAATCCGAAACCTTTAGGGTTTCTCTGCTAAAAATAGAAAATAGAAAATTGTATCTTACCCGGGGTCTCCGGCTCTCGGACTCTTTACCTTATGTAGGTTTTTTGGTTTACAGTCTGGTTTGGCGTTTTTTTGTGATACGTTATCCTCCAAGGTTCAGCCGCTCTCCCCTCCAGGTAGCTTGTTCCGGTTCAGGTAGTGGGATCACAAGACCTGATTGAGCCAACGATATTAGCAGATTACCGGGAACGATGATACAATCCAGTGGAAATAACAATGTCCTTTCAGTAGAAATAGCAAAGTCCTTTCTAACAAACAGTAGGACTTCAGATGCTTCTGACTTAGTATTACCATCAATGAGAGTTATCCTTAATAAAACAATGTGTCAGAGTTCTCTGATTTTCTATTTAAACACAGCTTTTCATCTTCATAACATCTCTGCGTTTCAGCTTTGAATAGCCTTTTTCAAGATGAATACTCCTATCCCATACTCCTCTATTTATTCAAGATTGTCTTGTTAATTGATTGGCCTCCTTTCTTTAAGGTATAGTTTATCGGCTCTAAATACAAGTTCATAAATGTCTATAAGCCTTTACAATTTATTAAGTATTCCTTATAAAATTCATATAAATGAAAAAGAACCTTTATTATATAAAGTTATTTAAACACATAAACTAAATTTATTAAATAAAAATAACAATAACAACTATAAGCTCCACTATATACATATGTATCCTAAAATCTCTACAAATTCATAATTAATATACAATTCATAAAAATAAATAACTTGTTTAAATAAACTGAAGATTGTGCAATTATGTTATAAGTGAATCCCAAAAAAATATAAGGCCTAGATTTAGAGTTCGGCGGTAGCCGTCAAAACCAGCGTTAGAGGCTCCTAACGCTGGTTTTGGCCGCCCGCTGGTATTTAGAGTCAGTGATTAAAGGGTCTAACGCTCACTTTTCAGCCGCGACTTTTCCATACCGCAGATCCCCCTACGCCATTTGCGTATCCTATCTTTTCAATGGGATCTTTCTAACGCCGGTATTTAGAGTCGTTTCTGAAGTGAGCTTTAGAGCTCTAACGACAAAACTCCAGCCGCCTGAAAATAGCAGGAGTTAAGAGCTTTCTGGCTAACGCCGGTTTATAAAGCTCTTAACTACTGTACCCTAAAGTACACTAACACCCATAAACTACCTATGTACCCCTAAACCGAGGTCCCCCCACATCGCCGCCACTCGATTAAAATTTTTAACCCCTAATCTGCCGACCGCCACCTACGTTATACTTATGTACCCCTAATCTGCTGCCCCTAACCCCGCCGACCCCTATATTATATTTATTAACCCCTAACTTGCCCCCCACAACGTCGCCGCAAGCTACTTAAAATAATTAACCCCTAATCTTCCGACCGCCAATCGCCGCCACCTACGTTATCCCTATGTACCCCTAATCTGCTGCCCCTAACATCGCCGACCCCTATGTTATATTTATTAACCCCTAATCTGCCCCCCACAACGTCGCCGACACCTACCTACACTTATTAACCCCTAATCTGCCGAGCGGACCTGAGCGCTACTATAATAAAGTTATTAACCCCTAATCCGCCTCACTAACCCTATCATAAATAGTATTAACCCCTAATCTGCCCTCCCTAACATCGCCGACACCTACCTTCAATTATTAACCCCTAATCTGCCGACCGGAGCTCACCGCTATTCTAATAAATGTATTAACCCCTAAAGCTAAGTCTAACCCTAACACTAACACCCCCCTAAGTTAAATATAATTTTTATCTAACGAAATAAATTAACTCTTATTAAATAAATGATTCCTATTTAAAGCTAAATACTTACCTGTAAAATAAATCCTAATATAGCTACAATATAAATTACATTTATATTATAGCTATTTTAGGATTAATATTTATTTTACAGGCAACTTTGTAATTATTTTAACCAGGTACAATAGCTATTAAATAGTTAAGAACTATTTAATAGTTACCTAGTTAAAATAATTACAAATTTACCTGTAAAATAAATCCTAACCTAAGATATAATTAAACCTAACACTACCCTATCAATAAAATAATTAAATAAACTACCTACAATTACCTACAATTAACCTAACACTACACTATCAATAAATTAATTAAATACAATTCCTACAAATAAATACAATTAAATAAACTAGCTAAAGTACAAAAAATAAAAAAGAACTAAGTTACAAAAAATAATAAAATATTTACAAACATAAGAAAAATCTTACAACAATTTTAAACTAATTACACCTACTCTAAGCCCCCTAATAAAATAACAAAGCCCCCCAAAATAAAAAATTCCCTACCCTATTCTAAAATACAAAAATTACAAGCTCTTTTACCTTACCAGCCCTGAACAGGGCCCTTTGCGGGGCATGCCCCAAGAATTTCAGCTCTTTTGCCTGTAAAAAAAAACATACAATACCCCCCCCCAACATTACAACCCACCACCCACATACCCCTAATCTAACCCAAACCCCCTTAAATAAACCTAACACTAATCCCCTGAAGATCTTCCTACCTTGTCTTCACCATCCAGGTATCACCGATCCGTCCTGGCTCCAAGATCTTCATCCAACCCAAGCGGGGGTTGGTGATCCATAATCCGGTGCTCCAAAGTCTTCCTCCTATCCGGCAAGAAGAGGACATCCGGACCGGCAAACATCTTCTCCAAGCGGCATCTTCTATGTTCTTCCATCCGATGACGACCGGCTCCATCTTGAAGACCTCCAGCGCGGATCCATCCTCTTCTTCCGACGACTAGACGACGAATGACGGTTCCTTTAAGGGACGTCATCCAAGATGGCGTCCCTCGAATTCCGATTGGCTGATAGGATTCTATCAGCCAATCGGAATTAAGGTAGGAATATTCTGATTGGCTGATGGAATCAGCCAATCAGAATCAAGTTCAATCCGATTGGCTGATCCAATCAGCCAATCAGATTGAGCTCGCATTCTATTGGCTGTTCCGATCAGCCAATAGAATGCGAGCTCAATCTGATTGGCTGATTGGATCAGCCAATCGGATTGAACTTGATTCTGATTGGCTGATTCCATCAGCCAATCAGAATATTCCTACCTTAATTCCGATTGGCTAATAGAATCCTATCAGCCAATCGGAATTCGAGGGACGCCATCTTGGATGACGTCCCTTAAAGGAACCGTCATTCGTCGTCTAGTCGTCGGAAGAAGAGGATGGATCCGCGCTGGAGGTCTTCAAGATGGAGCCGGTCGTCATCGGATGGAAGAACATAGAAGATGCCGCTTGGAGAAGATGTTTGCCGGTCCGGATGTCCTCTTCTTGCCGGATAGGAGGAAGACTTTGGAGCACCGGATTATGGAGCGCCAACCCCCGCTTGGGTTGGATGAAGATCTTGGAGCCAGGACGGATCGGTGATACCTGGATGGTGAAGACAAGGTAGGAAGATCTTCAGGGGATTAGTGTTAGGTTTATTTAAGGGGGTTTGGGTTAGATTAGGGGTATGTGGGTGGTGGGTTGTAATGTTGGGGGGGGGTATTGTATGTTTTTTTTTACAGGCAAAAGAGCTGAAATTCTTGGGGCATGCCCCGCAAAGGGCCCTGTTCAGGGCTGGTAAGGTAAAAGAGCTTGTAATTTTTGTATTTTAGAATAGGGTAGGGAATTTTTTATTTTGGGGGTCTTTGTTATTTTATTAGGGGGCTTAGAGTAGGTGTAATTAGTTTAAAATTGTTGTAATATTTTTCTTATGTTTGTAAATATTTTTTTATTTTCTGTAACTTAGTTCTTTTTTATTTTTTGTACTTTAGCTAGTTTATTTAATTGTATTTATTTGTAGCAATTGTGTTTAATTAATTTATTGATAGTGTAGTGTTAGGTTAATTGTAGGTAATTGTAGGTAGTTTATTTAATTATTTTATTGATAGGGTAGTGTTAGGTTTAATTATATCTTAGGTTAGGATTTATTTTACAGGTAAATTTGTAATTATTTTAACTAGGTAACTATTAAATAGTTCTTAACTATTTAATAGCTATTGTACCTGGTTAAAATAATTACAAAGTTGCCTGTAAAATAAATATTAATCCTAAAATAGCTATAATATAAATGTAATTTATATTGTAGCTATATTAGGATTTATTTTACAGGTAAGTATTTAGCTTTAAATAGGAATCATTTATTTAATAAGAGTTAATTTATTTCGTTAGATAAAAATTATATTTAACTTAGGGGGGTGTTAGTGTTAGGGTTAGACTTAGCTTTAGGGGTTAATACATTTATTAGAATAGCGGTGAGCTCCGGTCGGCAGATTAGGGGTTAATAATTGAAGGTAGGTGTCGGCGATGTTAGGGAGGGCAGATTAGGGGTTAATACTATTTATGATAGGGTTAGTGAGGCGGATTAGGGGTTAATAACTTTATTATAGTAGCGCTCAGGTCCGCTCGGCAGATTAGGGGTTAATAAGTGTAGGTAGGTGTCGGCGACGTTGTGGGGGGCAGATTAGGGGTTAATAAATATAACATAGGGGTCGGCGATGTTAGGGCAGCAGATTAGGGGTACATAGGGATAACGTAGGTGGCGGCGGTTTACGGAGCGGCAGATTAGGGGTTAAAAGTGTAAGGTTAGGGGTGTTTAGACTCGGGGTACATGTTAGAGTGTTAGGTGCAGACGTAGGAAGTGTTTCCCCATAGGAAACAATGGGGCTGCGTTAGGAGCTGAACGCTGCTTTTTTGCAGGTGTTAGGTTTTTTTTCAGCTCAAACAGCCCCATTGTTTCCTATGGGAGAATCGTGCACGAGCACGTTTTTGAGGCCGGCCGCGTCCGTAAGCAACTCTGGTATCGAGAGTTGCATTTGCGGTAAAAATGCTCTACGCTCCTTTTTTGGAGCCTAACGCAGCATTTGTTTGAACTCTCGATACCAGAGTTAAATTTATGGTGCGGCCAGAAAAAAACCTGCGGAGCGTTAACAGCCCTTTTACCGCCAAACTCCAAATCTAGCCGTAAGTGAGTCTAATGTTCTCCTATAAATGAAATCTAAATTTATGCAAAAATAATAATACATATTTAATAATGCTCTACACTATATATGTGTATGTGTTTTGTGTTATAAGTGAATGTTAATTAAATACTCTACTGTGAAAAGATCAACTTTAAAAAAATATTAAATTGTTTTTAAAAAATCAACTCTAAAAGAATATATTTTTTAATTATATGTACAATATAAGTTGTTAAATATACTAAAAATTGCATCTATGAATTTTAATTTTATTAGTGTGGAAATTAAATTAATATATAAACTGAATACAATATACTAAAATATTTGAAAATCAATAAAACCTTAATCCATAATTGAGTTAAAATCTAATTCAACATTTAGGTCCCTAGGTTCCAAACTTTTAAATAAAAAAAATAATTCTGCTTCAGCCTTCAATAGTTTTTTTATTTATATCTCCCCCTCTAGGATCTCTTCTTATCTTCTTAATGACCCAATATTTAAAATCTTTAGTGCCTTGATTGTGGTGTTCTTTAAAATGTTGTGACAATAAGTGGCCCTCAAAACCATGCTCAATATTTAGAAGATGCTCCCTAATTCTATCTCTCAGGGGGAGAGAGGTTTCTCCCAGATACTGTTTTTTTACAAGAACATTGTGCTAGATAAATAACATTTCTATCGGTACATCTAATACAATATCTTATTTCGAAATCTTTATTAGTCGAACTAGATGTAACAAATTTTGCTTTATTACTGAAACTCCAGGCTTTATATCCTATAAATGGATAAAATCCTTTTAATTTTTCTTTATATAAATTAACCTCCCTAGTTTTGGTTTCTGATTTTCTTGGGATGCTAGGTGCTAAGATAGATTTAAGATTTTTAGCTTTTTTAAAAACTATTTCAGGTTTTTCAGAGAGGAGTTCACCCATAATGGGGTCTCGTTGTAAAATATACCAATGTTTATTGAATATTTTCCTTATTTGTTTGTGATTGGTGTTTGTTAGTGACAAAGGTTGTCCATAAAGTTCCTCTACTTTTATCTCTTTTAGGCTTTCTCTGTAACAATTCGGATATCTCTTTTTTTCTTGCTTTTTCTCTAGCTTCATTGATTCATTTCTCATAATACCCCTTTTGTTTAATTTTTATTTCCAATTGATCAGCTTGTATTTCAAAATCTATCATTCTAGAACAGTTTTTCCTTATTCTGGCGAATTGATTATTAGGTATATTATCTATCCATCTTCTTAGATGGCAACTATTGTTATCAATATAATTATTTGAGTCAACTGTTTTAAAATGGGTAGAAGTATATAATTCACCATTTCTTACATCAACATCCAGATCCAGAAAATTAATATTATTTTTACTAATTTCATGTGTAAAATTTAATCCGAATTTTTTATCTTTGAGATCTTCTAAAAAATATTCAAATATTTCTAAATCTCCCTTCCATATGATGAAAATATCATCAATAAAGTTTGCCTCCTAGTTGTCATTAACCCCTTAATGACCACAGCACTTTTCCATTTTCTGTCCGTTTGGGACCAAGGCTATTTTTACATTTTTGCTGTGTTTGTGTTTAGCTGTAATTTTCCTCTTACTCATTTACTGTACCCACACATATTATATACCGTTTTTCTCGCCATTAAATGGACTTTTTAAAGATACCATTATTTCCATCATATCGTATAATTTACTATAAATGTTTTTTATAAAATATGCGGGAAAAATTGAAAAAAACACACTTTCTTCTGTTAAGTGTGATCAGTCCACGGGTCATCATTACTTCTGGGATATTACTCCTCCCCAACAGGAAGTGCAAGAGGATTCACCCAGCAGAGCTGCATATAGCTCCTCCCCTCTACGTCACTCCCAGTCATTCTCTTGCACCCAACGACTAGATAGGATGTGTGAGAGGACTATGGTGATTATACTTAGTTTTATATCTTCAATCAAAAGTTTGTTATTTTAAAATAGCACCGGAGTGTGTTATTATCTCTCTGGCAGAGTTTGAAGAAGAATCTACCAGAGTTTTTGTTATGATTTTATCCGGAGTAGTTAAGATCATATTGCTGTTTCTCGGCCATCTGAGGAGAGGTAAACTTCAGATCAGGGGACAGCGGGCAGATGAATCTGCATAGAGGTATGTAGCAGTTTTTATTTTCTGACAATGGAATTGATGAGAAAATCCTGCCATACCGATATAATGTCATGTATGTATACTTTACACTTCAGTATTCTGGGGAATGGTACTTCACTAGAATTACACTGTAAGAAATACATAAAGCTGTTTAATAACTAGAGATTATGTTTAACGTTTTTGCTGGAATGTAAAATTGTTTTCATTTACTGAGGTACTGAGTGAATAAATGTTTGGACACTATTTTTCCACTTGGCAGTTGCTTAATCTGTTTTCTGACAGTTTCTGTTCTCCCTCACTGCTGTGTGTGAGGGGGAGGGGCCGTTTTTTGGCGCTTTTACTACACATCAAATATTTCAGTCAGCAACTCATTGTATTCCCTGCATGATCCGGTTCATCTCTACAGAGCTCAGGGTTCTTCAAAACTTATTTTGAGGGAGGTAATTTCTCTCAGCAGAGCTGTGAGAATTATAGTTTGACTGAGATAAAAAACGTTTATTCTGTAATTTGTTTCCTGCTTTCAGAATTTGTTATCTTTGCTAATGGGATTAAACCTTTGCTAAAGTTGTGTTATTTACAAGGATTGAGGCTATAACTGTTTCAATCTATTAATTTTCAACTGTCATAGATCTTCTGTGCTTCTTAAAGGCACAGTACGTTTTAATATTATTCTAATTGAATTGTATTTCCAAGTTACAAGTTTATTTGCTAGTGTGTTAAACATGTCTGATTCAGAGGATGATACCTGTGTCATTTGTTGCAATGCCAAAGTGGAGCCCAATAGAAATTTATGTACTAACTGTATTGATGCTACTTTAAATAAAAGTAAATCTGTACAAATTGAACAAATTTCACCAAACAACGAGGGGAGAGTTATGCCGACTAACTCGCCTCACGTGTCAGTACCTACATCTCCCGCTCAGAGGGAGGTGCGTGATATTGTAGCGCCGAGTACATCTGGGCGGCCATTACAAATCACATTACAGGATATGGCTACTGTTATGACTGAGGTTTTGGCTAAATTACCAGAGCTAAGAGGTAAGCGTGATCACTCTGGGGTGAGAACAGAGTGCGCTGATAATATTAGGGCCATGTCAGACACTGCGTCACAGGTTGCAGAACATGAGGACGGAGAGCTTCATTCTGTGGGTGACGGTTCTGATCCAAACAGACTGGATTCAGATATTTCAAATTTTAAATTTAAACTGGAAAACCTCCGTGTATTACTAGGGGAGGTGTTAGCGGCTCTGAATGATTGTAACACAGTTGCAATACCAGAGAAAATGTGTAGGTTGGATAAATATTTTGCGGTACCGACGAGTACTGAGGTTTTTCCTATACCTAAGAGACTTACTGAAATTGTTACTAAGGAGTGGGATAGACCCGGTGTGCCGTTCTCACCCCCTCCGATATTTAGAAAAATGTTTCCAATAGACGCCACCACAAGGGACTTATGGCAAACGGTCCCTAAGGTGGAGGGAGCAGTTTCTACCTTAGCTAAGCGTACCACTATCCCGGTGGAGGAAAGCTGTGCTTTTTCAGATCCAATGGATAAAAAATTAGAGGGTTACCTTAAGAAAATGTTTGTTCAACAAGGTTTTATATTGCAACCCCTTGCATGCATTGCGCCGATCACGGCTGCAGCGGCATTCTGGATTGAGTCTCTGGAAGAGAACATTGGTTCAGCTACTCTGGACGACATTACGGACAGGCTTAGAGTCCTTAAACTAGCTAATTCATTCATTTCGGAGGCCGTAGTACATCTTACTAAACTTACGGCGAAGAATTCAGGATTCGCCATTCAGGCACGCAGGGCGCTGTGGCTAAAATCCTGGTCAGCTGATGTTACTTCTAAGTCTAAATTGCTTAATATACCTTTCAAAGGGCAGACCTTATTCGGGCCCGGGTTGAAAGAGATTATCGCTGACATTACAGGAGGTAAAGGCCATGCCCTGCCTCAGGACAAAGCCAAAGCCAAGACTAGACAGTCTAATTTTCGTTCCTTTCGTAATTTCAAAGCAGGAGCAGCATCAACTTCCTCTGCACCAAAACAGGAAGGAGCTGTTGCTCGCTACAGACAAGGCTGGAAACCTAACCAGTCCTGGAACAAGGGCAAGCAGACTAGGAAACCTGCTGCTGCCCCTAAAACAGCATGAATTGAGGGCCCCCGATCCGGGATCGGATCTAGTGGGGGGCAGACTTTCTCTCTTCGCCCAGGCTTGGGCAAGAGATGTTCAGGATCCCTGGGCGCTAGAGATAATATCTCAGGGATACCTTCTGGACTTCAAATACTCTCCTCCAAGAGAGAGATTTCATCTGTCAAGATTGTCAACAATCCAGACAAAGAAAGAGGCGTTTCTACGCTGCGTACAAGAGCTCTTGTTAATGGGAGTAATCCATCCAGTTCCACGATCGGAACAGGGACAGGGGTTTTACTCAAATCTGTTTGTGGTTCCCAAAAAAGAGGGAACTTTCAGACCAATCCTGGACTTAAAGATCCTAAACAAATTCCTAAGAGTTCCATCGTTCAAGATGGAGACTATTCGGACAATTTTACCTATGATCCAAGAGGGTCAGTACATGACCACTGTAGATTTAAAAGATGCTTACCTTCACATACCGATTCACAAAGATCATTATCGGTACCTAAGGTTTGCCTTCCTAGACAGGCATTACAAGTTTGTGGCTCTTCCATTCGGATTGGCTACAGCTCCAAGAATCTTCACAAAGGTTCTGGGTGCTCTTCTGGCGGTACTAAGACCGCGGGGAATCTCGGTAGCTCCATACCTAGACGACATTCGGATACAAGCTTCAAGCTTTCAAACTGCCAAGTCTCATACAGAGTTAGTGCTGGCATTTCTAAGGTCACATGGATGGAAGGTGAACGAAAAGAAAAGTTCACTCGTTCCACTCACAAGAGTTCCCTTCCTGGGGACTCTTATAGATTCTGTAGAAATGAAGATTTACCTGACAGAGGACAGGCTAACAAGACTTCAAAGTGCTTGCCGCACCCTTCATTCCATTCAACACCCGTCAGTGGCTCAATGCATGGAGGTAATCGGCTTAATGGTAGCGGCAATGGACATAGTACCCTTTGCACGCTTACACCTCAGACCACTGCAACTGTGCATGCTAAAACAGTGGAATGGGGATTACTCAGACTTATCCCCTTCTCTGAATCTGGATCAAGAGACCAGAAATTCACTTCTATGGTGGCTTTCTCGGCCACATCTGTCCAGGGGGATGCCATTCAGCAGACCAGACTGGACAATTGTAACAACAGACGCCAGCCTTCTAGGTTGGGGTGCCGTCTGGAATTCTCTGAAGGCTCAGGGACAATGGAGTCAGGAGGAGAGTCTCCTGCCAATAAACATTCTGGAATTGAGAGCAGTTCTCAATGCCCTCCTGGCTTGGCCCCAGTTGACAACTCGGGGGTTCATCAGGTTTCAGTCGGACAACATCACGACTGTAGCTTACATCAACCATCAGGGAGGGACAAGAAGCTCCCTAGCTATGATGGAAGTATCAAAGATAATTCGCTGGGCAGAGTCTCACTCTTACCACCTGTCAGCAATCCACATCCCGGGAGTGGAGAACTGGGAGGCGGATTTCTTAAGTCGTCAGACTTTTCATCCGGGGGAGTGGGAACTTCATCCGGAGGTCTTTGCCCAAATACTTCGACGTTGGGGCAAACCAGAGATAGATCTCATGGCGTCTCGACAGAACGCCAAGCTTCCTCGTTACGGGTCCAGATCCAGGGATCCAGGAGCAGTCCTGATAGATGCTCTGACAGCACCTTGGGACTTCAGGATGGCTTACGTGTTTCCACCCTTCCCGTTACTTCCTCGATTGATTGCCAGAATCAAACAAGAGAGAGCATCAGTGATTCTAATAGCACCTGCGTGGCCACGCAGGACTTGGTATGCAGACCTGGTGGACTTGTCATCCTGTCCACCTTGGTCTCTACCTCTGAAACAGGACCTTCTGATACAGGGTCCCTTCAAACATCAAAATCTAACTTCTCTGAAGCTGACTGCTTGGAAATTGAACGCTTGATTTTATCAAGACGTGGGTTTTCTGAGTCAGTTATTGATGCCTTAATACAGGCTAGGAAACCTGTTACCAGAAAGATTTACCATAAGATATGGCGTAAATACCTATATTGGTGTGAATCCAAAGGTTACTCTTGGAGTAAGGTTAGGATTCCTAGGATATTGTCTTTTCTACAAGAAGGTTTAGAAAAGGGTTTATCTGCTAGTTCATTAAAGGGACAGATCTCAGCTCTGTCCATTCTGTTACACAAACGTCTGTCAGAAGTTCCTGACGTCCAGGCTTTTTGTCAGGCTTTGGCCAGGATTAAGCCTGTGTTTAAAACTGTTGCTCCACCATGGAGTTTAAACCTTGTTCTTAATGTTTTACAGGGCGTTCCGTTTGAACCCCTTCATTCCATTGATATAAAGTTGTTATCTTGGAAAGTTCTATTTTTAATGGCTATTTCCTCGGCTCGAAGAGTCTCTGAATTATCAGCCTTACATTGTGATTCTCCTTATTTGATTTTTCATTCGGATAAGGTAGTCCTGCGTACTAAACCTGGGTTCTTACCTAAGGTAGTTACTAACAGGAATATCAATCAAGAGATTGTTGTTCCTTCTTTATGCCCAAATCCTTCTTCAAAGAAGGAACGTCTACTGCACAACCTGGATGTAGTCCGTGCTCTAAAATTTTAATTACAGGCAACTAAGGAATTTCGACAAACGTCTTCTCTGTTTGTCATTTACTCTGGGCAGAGGAGAGGTCAAAAAGCTTCCGCTACCTCTCTTTCTTTTTGGCTTCGTAGCATAATTCGTTTAGCTTATGAGACTGCTGGACAGCAGCCTCCTGAAAGAATTACAGCTCATTCTACTAGAGCTGTGGCTTCCACTTGGGCCTTCAAGAATGAGGCCTCTGTTGAACAGATTTGCAAGGCTGCAACTTGGTCTTCGCTTCATACTTTTTCCAAATTTTACAAATTTGACACTTTTGCTTCATCGGAGGCTATTTTTGGGAGAAAGGTTCTTCAGGCAGTGGTTCCTTCTGTATAAAGAGCCTGCCTATCCCTCCCGTCATCCGTGTACTTTTGCTTTGGTATTGGTATCCCAGAAGTAATGATGACCCGTGGACTGATCACACTTAACAGAAGAAAACATAATTTATGCTTACCTGATAAATTCCTTTCTTCTGTAGTGTGATCAGTCCACGGCCCGCCCTGTTTTTAAGGCAGGTAAATATTTTTTAATTTATACTCCAGTCACCACTTCACCCTTGGCTTTTCCTTTCTCGTTGGTCCTTGGTCGAATGACTGGGAGTGACGTAGAGGGGAGGAGCTATATGCAGCTCTGCTGGGTGAATCCTCTTGCACTTCCTGTTGGGGAGGAGTAATATCCCAGAAGTAATGATGACCCGTGGACTGATCACACTACAGAAGAAAGGAATTTATCAGGTAAGCATAAATTATGTTTTTTCTAACTTTGACCCCCAAAATCTGTTACATATCTACAACCACCAAAAAACACCCATGCTAAATAGTTTCTAAATTTTGTCCTGAGTTTAGAAATACCCAATGTTTACATGTCCTTTGCTTTTTTTGCAAGTTAGCACTTTGCTATTTCCAAACCATTTTTTTTAGAACACTAATATCTTTCAGGAATCCCTGAATATCCCTTGACATGCATATATCTTTTTTTTAGTAGACATCCCAAAGTATTGATCTAGGCCAATTTTGGTATATTTCATACCACCATTTCACCGCCAAATGCGATCAAATACAAAAATTTGTTCACTTTTTCACACATTTTTTCACAAATTTTCAGTTTCTCACTGAAATTATTTACAAACAGCTTGTGCAATTATGGCATAAATGGTTGTAAATTCTTCTCTGGATCCTCTTTGTTCAGAAATAGCAGACATTTATGGCTTTGGCATTGCGTTTTGGTAATTAGAAGGCCGCTAAATGCCGCTGCGCACCACACATGTATTATGCCCAGCAGATTGTTTGAATCTTTAAGATAGGCATCAAGCCTGGCTTGATGCCTATCTTAAAGATTCAACCGATTTGATTAATTGCTTAACTAATATAAAGTGGGGAAAATATTATTCTCTTATAACCTGTGATGTAAATTCTCTTTATACGAGTATTAATCACGATATTAGAATAGAATCTGTGGATTATTTCTCTTGTTAAGTGTGTTCAGTCCACGGGTCATCCATTACTTATGGGATATATTCTCCTTCCCAACAGGAAGTTGCAAGAGGATCACCCAAGCAGAGCTGCTATATAGCTCCACCCCTCACATGTCATATCCAGTCATTCTCTTGCAAGTCTCAACAAAGGAGGTTGTGAGAGGAGATAGGAGTAACATTCTTCAATCAAAAGTTTATTATTTTAAAATAGCACCGGAGAGTGCTGTTTGTTCTCTCAGGCAGTATTTAGAAGAAGAATCTGCCTGCATTTTTCTCTTGTTAAGTGTGTTCAGTCCACAGGTCATCCATTACTTATGGGATATATTCTCCTTCCCAACAGGAAGTTGCAAGAGGATCACCCAAGCAGAGCTGCTATATAGCTCCACCCCTCACATGTCATACCCAGTCATTCTCTTGCAAGTCTCAACAAAGGAGGTTGTGAGAGGAGACAGGAGTAACATTCTTCAATCAAAAGTTTATTATTTTAAAATAGCACCGGAGTGTGCTGTTTGTTCTCTCAGGCGGTATTTAGAAGAAGAATCTTCCTGCGTTTTTTCTATGATCTTAGCAGACGTAACTAAGATCCACTGGCTGTTCTCGCACATTCTGAGGAGTGGGGTACTTTCAGAGAAGGGAATAGCATGCGGGGTCCCCCGCAAATGAGGTATGTGCAGTAAAATATTTTCTAGGAATGGAATTGACTATGAAAACACTGCTGTTACCCATATGACGTAAGTACAGCCTTTAATGCAGTAGTAGCGACTGGTATCAGGCTGATAAATGTATGCGCAGTTGAGTTATTTTCTAGGGACTAGAATTTAACTTTAAATACTGTTAGTACTGAAATAAATGTATGAGCCTTAACTGCAGTAGAAGCGACTGGTAGCAGGCTTAGTGATAACTTTGCATAACACTGGAAAGTTGTTTTTTAAAACGTTTACTGGCATGTTATTCATTTTGTGAGGTACTTTGGTGATAAATCTTTTTGGGCATGATTTTTTTCCACATGGCTAACGTATTGCATAGACACCGTTATATCAGGTCTCCCACTGTTGTGATATGAGTGGGAGGGACCTTTTTTTAGCGCCTTGTTGCGCAGTTAAAATTCTAGCACAGTCTTCCTGCTTCTTCCTCTTTGATCCAGGACGTCTCCAGAGAGCTCAGGGGTCTTCAAAATTCATTTTTGAGGGAGGTAATCAGTCACAGCAGACCTGTGATAGTGTGTTTGACTGTGAGAAAAGCGTTAAATCTTAAATTGATTATCCGTTTTGGGTATTGAGGGGTTAATCATCCTTTTGCTAATGGGTGCAATCCTCTGCTAATTTCATACATTTACTGTTTAAAATTGGTTGCTATAACCGTATTAGTTTGTTGTTATTTCAACTGTGACAGTTTTTTTGTGTTTTTAAAAGCGCTGCAGCGTTTTTTATATTGCTTGTAAACTTATTGAAAGAAATTCCAAGCTTGATAGCTTCATTGCTAGTCTGTTTAAACATGTCTGACACAGATGAATCTGCTTGCTCATTATGTTTAAAGGCCAATGTGGAGCCCAATAGAAATATGTGTACCAATTGTATTGATGTTACTTTAAATAAAAGTCTGTCTTTACCGGTAAAGAAATTATCACCAGACAACGAGGGGGAAGTTATGCCGCCCAACTCTCCTCACGTGTCAGTACCTTTGCCTCCCGCTCAGGAGGTGCATGAGATTGTGGCGCCAAGCACATCAAGGCACTTACAAATCACTTTACAAGATATGGCTAATGTTATGAAAGAAGTATTATCTAATTTGCCTGAGTTAAGAGGCAAGCGCGATAGCTCTGGGTTAAGGACAGAGCGCGCTGATGATATGAGGGCCATGTCTGACACTGCGTCACAATTTGCAGAACATGAGGACGGAGAGCTTCATTCTGTGGGTGACGGATCTGATCCAGGGAGACCGGATTCAGACATTTCAAATTTTAAATTTAAACTTGAGAACCTCCGTGTATTACTAGGGGAGGTATTAGCGGCTCTGAATGATTGCGACACAGTTGCAATCCCAGGGAAATTATGTAGGCTGGATAAATACTATGTGGTACCGGTGTGTACTGACGTTTTTCCTATACCTAAAAGGCTTACAGAGATTATTAACAAGGAGTGGGATAAACCCGGTGTGCCTTTTTCCCCTCCTCCGATATTTAGAAAAATGTTCCCAATAGACGCCACCACACGAGACTTATGGCAGACGGTCCCTAAGGTGGAGGGAGCAGTTTCTACTTTAGCCAAGCGTACCACTATTGCGGTGGAGGATAGTTGTGCTTTCTCAGATCCAATGGATAAAAAATTAGAAGGTTACCTTAAGAAAATGTTTGTTCAACAAGGTTTTATATTACAGCCCCTTGCATGCATTGCGCCCGTCACTGCTGCAGCGGCTTTCTGTTTTGAGTCTCTGGAAGAGGCTATTCGCACAGCACCATTGGATGAGACTTTGAACAAGCTTAAAGCCCTTAGGCTAGCTAATGCATTTGTTTCGGATGCCGTTGTGCATTTAACCAAACTAACGGCTAAGAACACCGGATTCGCCATTCAGGCGCGCAGAGCGCTATGGCTTAAATCCTGGTCAGCAGATGTAACCTCTAAATCTAAATTGCTTAATATTCCTTTCAAAGGGCAAACCTTATTCGGGCCCGGCTTGAAGGAGATTATTGCTGACATTACTGGAGGTAAGGGTCACACCCTTCCTCAGGACAGGGCCAAATCAAAGGCCAAACAGTCTAGTTTTCGTGCCTTTTGTAATTTCAAGGCAGGAGCAGCATCAACTTCCTCCGCTCCAAAACAGGAAGGAACTGCTGCTCGTTACAGACAGGGTTGGAAAAGCAACCAGTCCTGGAACAAGGGCAAGCAGGCCAGAAAGCCTACTTCTGCCCCTAAGACAGCATGAAGAGAGGGTCCCCTATCCGGAAACAGATCTAGTGGGGGGCAGACTTTCTCTCTTCGCCCAGGCTTGGGCAAGAGATGTCCAGTATCCCTGTGCGTTGGAGATTATATCTCAGGGATACCTTCTGGACTTCAAAGCTTCTCCTCCACAAGGGAGATTTCATCTTTCAAGGTTATCAGCAAACCAAATAAAGAAAGAGGCTTTTCTTCACTGTGTACAAGACCTCCTAGTAATGGGGGTGATCCACCCAGTTCCGCGGACGGAACAAGGACAATGATTTTACTCAAATCTGTTTGTGGTTCCCAAGAAAGAGGGAACCTTCAGACCAATCTTGGACCTAAAGATCTTAAACAAGTTCCTAAGAGTTCCATCATTCAAAATGGAGACTATTCGAACCATCCTACCCATGATCCAAGAGGGTCAGTATATGACCACAGTGGACTTAAATGATGCCTACCTTCACATACCGATTCACAAAGATCATTATCGGTACCTAAGGTTTGCCTTTCTAGACAGGCATTACCAGTTTGTAGCTCTTCCCTTCGGGTTAGCTACGGCCCCGAGAATTTTTTCAAAGGTTCTGGGCTCGCTTCTGGCGGTACTAAGACCGCGAGGCATAGCGGTGGCTCCGTACTTAGACGACATTCTGATACAAGCGTCAAGTTTTCAAAATGCAAAGTCTCATACAGAGATAGTTCTAGCATTTCTGAGGTCGCATGGGTGGAAAGTGAACATGGAAAAGAGTTCTCTGTTACCACTCACAAGGGTTCCCTTTCTAGGGACTCTTATAGATTCTGTAGAGATGAAGATTTACCTGACGGAGTCCAGGTTATCAAAAATCCTAAATGCTTGCCGTGTCCTTCATTCCATTCCAAGCCCATCTGTAGCTCAGTGCATGGAAGTAATCGGCTTAATGGTCGCGGCAATGGACATAGTGCCATTTGCGCGCCTGCATCTCAGACCACTGCAATTATGCATGCTGAGTCAGTGGAATGGGGATTACTCAGATCTGTCCCCTTTACTAAATCTGGACCAGGAGACCAGAGATTCTCTTCTCTGGTGGTTGTCTCGGATTCATCTGTCCAAGGGAATGACTTTTCACAGACCAGATTGGACGATTGTAACAACAGATGCCAGCCTTCTAGGCTGGGGCGCAGTCTGGAATTCCCTGAAGGCTCAGGGATCATGGACTCAGGAGGAGAAACTCCTTCCAATAAACATTCTGGAATTAAGAGCGATATTCAATGCTCTTCTAGCTTGGCCTCAGTTAGCAACACTGAGGTTCATCAGATTTCAGTCGGACAACATCACGACTGTGGCTTACATCAATCATCAAGGGGGAACCAGGAGTTCCCTAGCGATGTTAGAAGTCTCAAAGATAATTCACTGGGCAGAGTCTCACTCTTGCCATCTGTCAGCGATCTACATCCCAGGCGTGGAGAACTGGGAGGCGGACTTTCTAAGCCGCCAGACTTTTCACCCGGGGGAGTGGGAACTTCACCCGGAGGTATTTGCTCAACTGATTCTAAGTTGGGGCGAACCGAAACTGGATCTCATGGCTTCTCGCCAGAACGCCAAGCTTCCTTGTCACGGATCCAGGTCCAGGGACCCGGGAGCGGTGCTGGTAGATGCACTAGCAGCCCCTTGGATTTTCAACATGGCTTATGTGTTCCCACCATTCCCGATGCTTCCTCGACTGATTGCCAGGATCAAACAGGAAAGGGCATCGGTGATTCTGATAGCGCCTGCGTGGCCACGCAGGACCTGGTATGCAGACCTAGTGGACATGTCGTCCTGTCCACCATGGTCTCTGCCTCTGAGGCAGGACCTTCTACTTCAGGGTCCTTTCAACCATCCAAGCCTAATTTCTCTGAGGCTGACTGCATGGAGATTGAACGCTTGATTCTCTCAAAGCGTGGTTTCTCGGAGTCGGTTATTGATACATTGATACAGGCTCGGAAACTGGTTACCAGAAAAATTTACCATAAGATATGGCGTAAATATTTACATTGGTGTGAATCCAAGAGTTACTCATGGAGTAAGGTTAGGATTCCTAGGATATTGTCTTTTCTACAAGAGGGTTTAGAAAAGGGTTTATCCGCTAGTTCGTTAAAGGGACAGATTTCTGCTCTGTCTATTCTTTTACACAAACGTCTGGCAGAGAATCCAGACTTTCAGGCTTTTTGTCAGGCTTTGGCTAGGATTAAGCCTGTGTTTAAAACTGTTGCTCCTCCGTGGAGCTTAAACTTGGTTCTTAAAGTTCTTCAGGGTGTTCCGTTTGAACCCCTTCATTCCATTGATATTAAGCTTTTATCTTGGAAAGTTCTGTTTTTGATGGCTATTTCCTTGGCTCGAAGAGTCTCTGAGTTATCTGCCTTACATTGCGATTCTCCTTATCTGATTTTTCATTCAGATAAGGTAGTTTTGCGTACTGAACCTGGATTTTTACCTAAGGTTGTTTCTAATAGGAATATCAATCAGGAGATTGTTGTTCCATCATTATGTCCTAACCCTTCTTCAAAGAAGGAACGTCTTTTGCATAATCTGGACGTAGTCCGTGCTCTGAAGTTCTACTTACAGGCAACTAAGGATTTTCGGCAAACTTCTTCTCTGTTTGTCGTTTATTCTGGACAGAGGAGAGGTCAAAAGGCTTCGGCCGCCTCTCTCTCTTTTTGGCTTCGTAGCATAATACGTTTAGCCTATGAGACTGCTGGACAGCAGCCCCCTGAAAGAATTACAGCTCATTCCACTAGAGCTGTGGCTTCCACCTGGGCCTTTAAGGATGAGGCCTCTGTTGAACAGATTTGCAAGGCTGCAACTTGGTCTTCACTTCATACCTTTTCAAAATTTTACAAATTTGACACTTTTGCTTCTTCGGAGGCTGGTTTTGGGAGAAAGGTTCTACAGGCAGTGGTTCCTTCTGTTTAATGTTCCTGCCTTGTCCCTCCCATCATCCGTGTACTTTAGCTTTGGTATTGGTATCCCATAAGT
Organism: Bombina bombina; assembly: GCF_027579735.1. Lineage (NCBI taxonomy): Eukaryota > Metazoa > Chordata > Amphibia > Anura > Bombinatoridae > Bombina > Bombina bombina. The sequence continues at coordinate 365,138,045 of NC_069505.1, read as the reverse complement.
AATGGATGACCCGTGGACTGAACACACTTAACAAGAGAAAAAATAATTTATGCTTACCTGATAAATTTATTTCTCTTGTAGTGTGTTCAGTCCACGGCCCACCCTGTCTTTTTTTGAGGCAGTTCTAAATTTTAATTAAAACTCCAGTCACCACTACACCCTATAGTTTCTCCTTTCTCGTCTTGTTTCAGTCGAATGACTGGATATGACATGTGAGGGGTGGAGCTATATAGCAGCTCTGCTTGGGTGATCCTCTTGCAACTTCCTGTTGGGAAGGAGAATATATCCCATAAGTAATGGATGACCCGTGGACTGAACACACTACAAGAGAAATAAATTTATCAGGTAAGCATAAATTATGTTTTTCTATGATCTAAGCAGACGTAACTAAGATCCACTGGCTGTTCTCGCACATTCTGAGGAGTGGGGTATCTTCGGAGAAGGGAATAGCATGCGGGGTCCCCCGCAAATGAGGTATGTGCAGTAAAATATTTTCTAGGAATGGAATTGACTATGAAAACACTACTGTTACCCATATGACGTAAGTACAGCCTTTAATGCAGTAGTAGCGACTGGTATCAGGCTGATAAATGTATGCACAGTTGAGTTATTTTCTAGGGACTAGAATTTAACTTTAAATACTGTTAGTACTGAAATAAATGTATGAGCCTTAACTGCAGTAGAAGTGACTGGTAGCATGCTTAGTGAAATAACTTTGCATAACACTGGAAAGTTGTTTTTTAAAAACATTTACTGGCATGTTATTCGTTTTGTGAGGTACTTTGGTGATAAATCTTTTTGGGCATGATTTTTTTCCACATGGCTAACGTTTATTTCTGCATAGACACCGTTATATCAGGTCTCCCACTGTTGTGATATGAGTGGGAGGGACCTTTTTTTAGTGTCTTGTTGCGCAGTTAAAATTCTAGCACAGTCTTCCTGCTTCTTCCTCTTTGATCCAGGACGTCTCCAGAGAGCTCAGGGGTCTTCAAAATTCATTTTTGAGGGAGGTAATGAGTCACAGCAGACCTGTGACAGTGTGTTTGACTGTGAGAAAAGCGTTAAATCTTAAATTGATTATCCGTTTTGGGTATTGAGGGGGTTAATCATCCTTTTGCTAATGGGTGCAATCCTCTGCTAATTTCATACATTTACTGTTTAAAATTGGTTGCTATAACCGTATTAGTTCGTTGTTATTTCAACTGTGACAGTTTTTTTGTGTTTTTAAAAGCGCTGCAGCGTTTTTTATATTGCTTGTAAACTTATTGAAAGAAATTTCCAAGCTTGATAGCTTCATTGCTAGTCTGTTTAAACATGTCTGACACAGATGAATCTGCTTGCTCATTATGTTTAAAGGCCAATGTGGAGCCCAATAGAAATATGTGTACCAATTGTATTGATGTTACTTTAAATAAAAGTCTGTCTTTACCGGTAAAGAAACTATCACCAGACAACGAGGGGGAAGTTATGCCGCCCAACTCTCCTCACGTGTCAGTACCTTTGCCTCCCGCTCAGGAGGTGCGTGAGATTGTGGCGCCAAGCACATCAAGGCACTTACAAATCACTTTACAAGATATGGCTAATGTTATGAAAGAAGTATTATCTAATTTGCCTGAGTTAAGAGGCAAGCGCGATAGCTCTGGGTTAAGGACAGAGCGTGCTGATGATATGAGGGCCATGTCTGACACTGCGTCACAATTTGCAGAACATAAGGACGGAGAGCTTCATTCTGTGGGTGACAGATCTGATCCAGGGAGACCGGATTCAGAAATTTCAAATTTTAAATTTAAGCTTGAGAACCTCCGTGTATTACTAGGGGAGGTATTAGCGGCTCTGAATGATTGCGACATGGTTGCAATCCCAGAGAAATTATGTAGGCTGGATAAATACTATGCGGTACCGGTGTGTACTGACATTTTTCCTATACCTAAAAGGCTTACAGAGATTATTAACAAGGAGTGGGATAAACCCGGTGTGCCTTTTTCCTCTCCTCCGATATTTAGAAAAATGTTCCCAATAGACACCACCACACGAGACTTATGGCAGACGGTCCCTAAGGTGGAGGGAGCAGTTTCTACTTTAGCCAAGCGTACCACTATTCTGGTGGAGGATAGTTGTGCTTTCTCAGATCCAATGGATAAAAAATTAGAAGGTTACCTTAAGAAAATGTTTGTTCAACAAGGTTTTATATTACAGCCCCTTGCATGCATTGCGCCCGTCACTGCTGCAGCGGCTTTCTGTTTTGAGTCTCTGGAAGAGGCTATTCGCACTGCACCATTGGATGAGACTTTGAACAAGCTTAAAGCCCTTAAGCTAGCTAATGCATTTGTTTCGGATGCCGTTGTGCATTTAACCAAACTAACAGCTAAGAACTCCGGATTCGCCATTCAGGCGCGCAGAGCGCTATGGCTTAAATCCTGGTCAGCAGATGTAACTTCTAAATCTAAATTGCTTAATATTCCTTTCAAAGGGCAAACCTTATTCGGGCCCGGCTTGAAGGAGATTATTGCTGACATTACTGGAGGTAAGGGTCACACCCTTCCTCAGGACAGGGCCAAATCAAAGGCCAAACAGTCTAGTTTTCGTGCCTTTCGTAATTTCAAGGCAGGAGCAGCATCAACTTCCTCCGCTCCAAAACAGGGAGGAACTGCTGCTCGTTACAGACAGGGTTGGAAAAGCAACCAGTCCTGGAACAAGGGCAAGCAGGCCAGAAAGCCTACTTCTGCCCCTAAGACAGCATGAAGAGAGGGCCCCCTATCCGGAAACGGATCTAGTGGGGGGCAGACTTTCTCTCTTCGCCCAGGCTTGGGCAAGAGATGTCCAGGATCCCTGGGCGTTGGAGATTATATCTCAGGGATACCTTCTGGACTTCAAAGCTTCTCCTCCACAAGGGAGATTTCATCGTTCAAGGTTATCAGCAAACCAAATAAAGAAAGAGGCTTTTCTTCACTGTGTACAAGACCTCCTAGTAATGGGGGTGATCCACCCAGTTCCGCGGACGGAACAAGGGCAAGGATTTTACTCAAATCTGTTTGTGGTTCCCAAGAAAGAGGGAACCTTCAGACCAATCTTGGACCTAAAGATCTTAAACAAATTCCTAAGAGTTCCATCGTTCAAAATGGAGACTATTCGAACCATCCTACCCATGATCCAAGAGGGTCAGTATATGACCACAGTGGACTTAAAGGATGCCTACCTTCACATACCGATTCACAAAGATCATTATCGGTACCTAAGGTTTGCCTTTCTAGACAGGCATTACCAGTTTGTAGCTCTTCCCTTCGGGTTAGCTACGGCCCCGATAATTTTTACAAAGGTTCTGGGCTCGCTTCTGGCATAGCGGTGGCTCCGTACTTAGACGACATTCTGATACAAGCGTCAAGTTTTCAAAATGCAAAGTCTCATACAGAGATAGTTCTAGCATTTCTGAGGTTGCATGGGTGGAAAGTGAACATGGAAAAGAGTTCTCTGTTACCACTCACAAGGGTTCCCTTTCTAGGGACTCTTATAGATTCTGTAGAGATGAAGATTTACCTGATGGAGTCCAGGTTATCAAAAATCCTAAATGCTTGCCGTGTCCTTCATTCCATTCCAAGCCCATCAGTAGCTCAGTGCATGGAAGTAATCGGCTTAATGGTCGGGGCAATGGACATAGTGCCATTTGCGCGCCTGCATCTCAGACCGCTGCAATTATGCATGCTGAGTCAGTGGAATGGGGATTACTCAGATCTGTCCACTTTACTAAATCTGGACCAGGAGACCAGAGATTCTTTTCTCTGGTGGTTGTCTCGGATTCATCTGTCCAAGGGAATGACTTTTCGCAGACCAGATTGGACGATTGTAACAACAGATGCCAGCCTTCTAGGCTGGGGCGCAGTCTGGAATTCCCTGAAGGCTCAGGGATCATGGACTCAGGAGGAGAAACTCCTTCCAATAAACATTCTGGAATTAAGAGCGATATTCAATGCTCTTCTAGCTTGGCCTCAGTTAGCAACACTGAGGTTCATCAGATTTCAGTCGGACAACATCACGACTGTGGCTTACATCAATCATCAAGGGGGAACCAGGAGTTCCCCTAGCGATGTTAGAAGTCTCAAAGATAATTCGCTGGGCAGAGTCTCACTCTTGCCATCTGTCAGCGATCTACATCCCAGGCGTGGAGAACTGGGAGGCGGACTTTCTAAGCCGCCAGACCTTTCACCCGGGGGAGTGGGAACTTCACCCGGAGGTATTTGCTTAACTGATTCTTCGTTGGGGTGAACCGGAACTGGATCTCATGGCTTCTCGCCAGAACGCCAGATCCAGGATCCAGGTCAAGGGACCCGGGAGCGGTGCTGGTAGATGCACTAGCAGCCCCTTGGATTTTCAACATGGCTTATGTGTTCCCTCCGTTTCTGTTGCTGCCTCGTCTGATTGCCAGGATCAAACAGGAGAGAGCATTGGTGATTCTGATAGCGCCTGCATGGCCATGCAGGACCTGGTATGCAGACCTAGTGGACATGTCGTCCTGTCCACCATGGTCTCTGCCTCTGAGGCAGGACCTTCTACTTCAGGGTCCTTTCAACCATCCAAGCCTAATTTCTCTGAGGCTGACTGCATGGAGATTGAACGCTTGATTCTATCAAAGCGTGGTTTCTCGGAGTCGGTTATTGATACATTGATACAGGCTCGGAAACCGGTTACCAGAAAAATTTACCATAAGATATGGCGTAAATATTTACATTGGTGGGAATCCAAGGGTTACTCATGGAGTAAGGTTAGGATTCCTAGGATATTGTCTTTTCTACAAGAGGGTTTAGAAAAGGGTTTATCCGCTAGTTCGTTAAAGGGACAGATTTCTGCTCTGTCTATTCTTTTACACAAACATCTGGCAGAGAATCCAGACGTTCAGGCTTTTTGTCAGGCTTTGGCTAGGATTAAGCCTGTGTTTAAAACTGTTGCTCCTCCGTGGAGCTTAAACTTGGTTCTTAAAGTTCTTCAGGGTGTTCCGTTTGAACCCCTTCATTCCATTGATATTAAGCTTTTATCTTGGAAAGTTCTGTTTTTGATGGCTATTTCCTCGGCTCGAAGAGTCTCTGAGTTATCTGCCTTACATTACAATTGGAAATAAAATTTAAACAAAAGGGGTATTATGAGAAATTAATCAATGAAGCTAGAGGAAAAGCAAGAAAAAAAGAGATATCCAAATTGTTACAGAGAAAGCCTAAAAGAGATAAAAGTAGAGAAACTTTATGGACACCCTTTGTCACTAATTATAATACCAATCACAAACAAATAAGGAACATATTCAATAAACATTGGTATATTTTACAACGAGACCCCATTATGGGTGAACTCCTCTCTGAAAAACCTGAAATAGTTTTTAAAAAAGCTAAAAATCTTAAATCTATCTTAGCACCTAGCATCCCAAGAAAATCAGAAACCAAAACTAGGGAGGTTAATTTATATAATGAAAAACTAAAAGGATTTTATCCATGTATAGGATATAAAACCTGCAGTTTCAGTAATAAAGCAAAATTTGTTACATCTAGTTCGACTAATAAAGATGTTAAAATAAGATATTGTATTAGATGTACCGATAGAAATGTTATTTATCTAGCACAATGTTCTTGTAAAAAAACAGTATCAGGGAGAAACCTTTCGCCCCCTGAGAGATAGAATTAGGGAGCATCTCCTAAATATTGAGCATGGTTTTGAGGGCCACTTATTGTCACGACATTTTAAAGAACACCACAATCAAGACACTAAAGATTTTAAATATTGAGGCATTAAGAAGATAAGAAGAGATCCTAGAGGTGGAGATATAAATAAAAAAACTATTGAAGGCTGAAGCAGAATTCATTTTTTTATTTAAAAGTTTGGAACCTAGGGGCCTAAATGTTGAATTAGATTGTAACTCAATTATGGATTAAGGTTTTATTGATTTTCAAATATTTTAGTATATTGTATTCAGTTTATATATTAATTTAATTTCCACACTAATAAAATTAAAATTCATAGATGCAATTTTTAGTATATTTAACAACTTATATTGTACATCTAATTAAAAAAATATATTCTTTTAGAGTTGATTTTTTAAAAAACACTTTAATATTTATTTAAAGTTGATCTTTTTACAGTAGAGTATTTAATTCACATTCACTTATAACACAAAACACATACACATATATAGTGTAGAGCATTATTAAATATTAATAATTATTTTTGCATAAATTTAGATTTCATTTATCGGAAAATATTAGACTCACTTATATTTTTTGGGATTCACTTATAGCATAATTGCGCAATCTTTAGTTTGTTTAAACAAGTTATTTATTTTTATGAATTGTATATTAATTATGAATTTGTAGAGATTTTAGGATACATATGTATATAGTTGAGCTTATAGTTGTTATCATTATTTTTATTTAATACATTTAGTTTATGTGTTTAAATAACTTTATATAATAAAGGTTCTTTTTTTTCATTTATATGAATTTTATAAGGAATACCTAAGAAATTGTAAAGGCTTATAGACATTTATGAACTTGTATTTAGAGCCGATAAACTATACCTTAAAGAAAGGAGGCCAATCTTGAATAAATAGAGGAGTATGGGATAGGAGTATTCATCTTGAAAAAGGCTATCCAAAGCTGAAACGCGTAGATGTTATGAAGATGAAAAGCTGTGTTTAAATAGAAAATCAGAGCACTCTGACACATTGTTTTATTAAGGATAACTCTCATTGATGGTAATACTAAGTCAGAAGCATCTGAAGTCCTACTGTTTGTTAGAAAGGACTTTGCTATTTCTACTTAAAGGATGTTGTTATTTCCACTGGATTGTATCATCGTTCCCGGTAATCCGCTAATATCATTGGCTGAATCAGGTCTTGTGATCCCACTACCTGAACCGGAACAAGCTACCTGGAGGGGAGAGCGGCTGAACCTTGGAGGATAACGTATCACAAAAAAATCTCCCTATAAAAAGACTATTTTACATCCACAAAAGAGTATTTTATATGGGAAATTGTTGCTGGACATTCTTTCAAGGCTTCTAAAGTATCAGCAGTAATATTCAGCTAAAAATTTTAAGCTACACTTTTTAGCCACAAAAGTACAAGCCATATTGTATTAGCAAATGCTAATTGCTACAAAAGACTATAGCACTTTATAAACGGTTACAAAAGTAACAGGCACTTTACATCGTTTAACAGCAAAAAGTACATTGTATTAAATATAAGTTTATCAGCTATATAAGCCAATCTGTTTTTAGTGAATATTTGTTTTTAATGAATGTGTTTTATTTTAGGTTACATTATTATTTAGAATATATCAATTTTTCTACCACCGGTGGTATTAGGTGAATTTGTTATAGTTTTTTTGAATAAACAAATTGTTTTATATTATATATTGACATAATTTTGTATATTTTATTTTTTATATTTGATCTCTATAGCTGCTTTTATTTAGCGCTCCTCAAATTGGTTGTTTTTATATTTCATTAATTAAAGTGTTTTGGGTAACATTTTTTGAGGTAGCTTTAGCTATAATTTTTAGGGTTTAATATTTTTATTTTGAGTCTTAGCTTATAGAGTACATTCCTGCTTTGTAAGAAGCATATCTGTGCAAGCCGTACATAGAGAGTTCACAAAGTATCCACTCACCCAAACAGTGTTTTAAAGTTTTTGTATTAGGCTGTATAATTTCTCACCTGTGGTTAGCGTGATGCTCACCTTGTTGAACGTCCTCTCATTGTCAATATGGCTGCGTTACACCTGGAGGAGACACGCTTGTCACGGATACCAGACCACCAAGGCTAACCCCCACCCCCTTCTATAGGGCTCACTTCTTTCTATATTGAATTTGGCCTTTTCATGGCTTACGCAATCTTCCAGATTCATGCTAGATGTTGTTTTTGCTATGAGTACTGATCAGTGGAGAGCTGATCTCTGACCGGGAAAACCCTTCTAGGCTGGAGGGGCTCCTGGATCTGCCGGCCGGCTGCACTGGGTACCCGCCTAGCCCCTATCAGGTTAGCCGCGCTCCTGGAACTCCCGGTCGGCCGCTTTACGCTGGACACCTGCTAACTTTACCCCTGTTCGCTCCAGCGGCCCTTTACCTCAGAGCTCCGCACTTTTGGGGATTGTTAGCCCCTAGGGAGGACAAGAGGTGTAGTGATTGCCAGAATTGGAGCTCCTTTGGGAACCGGGGTTTTTGGACACCCCTACTCCCCTATTTTTACTTGTCTGTAACTTCAGTCCCCAGTAACAAATCACACCGCTTTTTGGACTGTGGAATTTGGGGACCAAGAGCTTTCAAATGAAATCATCCTGCCTCTCCCCCGGGATCAACCTGAAACCACCACCTCTGGGTCCTGGGGCTCTGTGGGATTGTGGCTGCTTTGGAGGCGCCAGCCTGTCTGGAGGGGTGGGAATGACGGGAGAATTGTGAAGGAGATAAGACCCTTTGTGTATAAAAGGAGTGTGTGTTTCCCAATAAATCTAGTTCTTGTTTCACCTGAATGCTAGTATGTCTAGTTATTTGGGTGGGCTTCTGCTATAATCACTTTTTCCGCTACATAGCAGCTTGCTCCAGGTTCCGGGTAGAGGAAGGACCCTCTGGCAGAGCTACCTAGTAGGGGTAGCCAGAGTCTGCCACTGGGTGGGAACCTGAATACTGGTGTGCTCCAGGTATCAGGGTGGGCTACAGGCTGTGGTCACTTGCCAGCTACACAGCTGTAGTCGGAAGGGAGGAAGCAGGACCCCTCTTGGTGGAGTTACCCAGTCGGGGTAGCCGGGGTATCCGTCACAATGCTGACTGGTGACATCACCAGAAACGGACTGGAGCTGCCTCTGCTCCAAAGAACAATCAAAGAAGAAAAGACCAAGAGGGGGATGAGGGAAGTGGGAGGAGCCTTTGGCTGGGATGTTTTTGCCTCCTCCTGGTGGCCAGGTTCTTATTTCCCAAAATTAATGAATGCAGCTGTGGACTCTTTCCATTTGTGAAGAAAATAAATATTTCTCCAACATAGGTGTGTCCGGTCCACGGCGTCATCCTTACTTGTGGGATATTCTCTTCCCCAACAGGAAATGGCAAAGAGCCCAGCAAAGCTGGTCACATGATCCCTCCTAGGCTCCGCCTACCCCAGTCATTCTCTTTGCCGTTGTACAGGCAACATCTCCACGGAGATGGCTTAGAGTTTTTTAGTGTTTAACTGTAGTTTTTATTATTCAATCAAGAGTTTGTTATTTTGAAATAGTGCTGGTATGTACTATTTACTCAGAAACAGAAAAGAGATGCTGATTTCTGTTTGTATGAGGAAAATGATTTTAGCAACCGTCACTAAAATCCATGGCTGTTCCACACAGGACTGTTGAGAGCAATTAACTTCAGTTGGGGGAACAGTGAGCAGTCTCTTGCTGCTTGAGGTATGACACATTCTAACAAGACGATGTAATGCTGGAAGCTGTCATTTTCCCTATGGGATCCGGTAAGCCATGTTTATTACGATCGTAAATAAGGGCTTCAAAAAGGGCTTATTAAGACTGTAGACTTTTTCTGGGCTAAATCGATTGATTATTAACACATATTTAGCCTTGAGGAATCATTTTATCTGGGTATTTTGATATAATAATATCGGCAGGCACTGTTTTAGACACCTTATTCTTTAGGGGCTTTCCCAAAGCATAGGCAGAGCCTCATTTTCGCGCCGGTGTTGCGCACTTGTTTTTGAGAGGCATGGCATGCAGTCGCATGTGAGAGGAGCTCTGATACTTAGAAAAGACTTTCTGAAGGCGTCATTTGGTATCGTATTCCCCTTGGGGCTTGGTTGGGTCTCAGCAAAGCAGATACCAGGGACTGTAAAGGGGTTAAAGTTCAAAACGGCTCCGGTTCCGTTATTTTAAGGGTTAAAGCTTCAAAATTTGTGCAATACTTTTAAGGCTTTAAGACACTGTGGTGAAAATTTGGTGAATTTTGAACAATTCCTTCATGTTTTTTCGCATTTGCAGTAATAAAGTGTGTTCAGTTTAAAATTTAAAGTGACAGTAACGGTTTTATTTTAAAACGTTTTTTGTACTTTGTTATCAAGTTTATGCCTGTTTAACATGTCTGAACTACCAGATAGACTGTGTTCTGAATGTGGGGAAGCCAGAATTCCTATTCATTTAAATAAATGTGATTTATGTGACAATGACAATGATGCCCAAGATGATTCCTCAAGTGAGGGGAGTAAGCATGGTACTGCATCATTCCCTCCTTCGTCTACACGAGTCTTGCCCACTCAGGAGGCCCCTAGTACATCTAGCGCGCCAATACTCCTTACTATGCAACAATTAACGGCTGTAATGGATAATTCAATCAAAAACATTTTAGCCAAAATGAACACTTATCAGCGTAAGCGCGACTGCTCTGTTTTAGATACTGAAGAGCATGACGACGCTGATAATAATATTTCTGAAGGGCCCCTAACCCAGTCTGATGGGGCCAGGGAGGTTTTGTCTGAGGGAGAAATTACTGATTCAGGGAACATTTCTCAACTAGCTGAACCTGATGTGATTGCATTTAAATTTAAGTTGGAACATCTCCGCATTCTGCTTAAGGAGGTATTATCCACTCTGGATGATTGTGACAAGTTGGTCATCCCAGAGAAACTATGTAAAATGGACAAGTTCCTAGAGGTGCCGGGGCTCCCAGAAGCTTTTCCTATACCCAAGCGGGTGGCGGACATTGTTAATAAAGAATGGGAAAGGCCCGGTATTCCTTTCGTCCCTCCCCCCATATTTAAAAAATTGTTTCCTATGGTCGACCCCAGAAAGGACTTATGGCAGACAGTCCCCAAGGTCGAGGGAGCGGTTTCCACTTTAAACAAACGCACCACTATACCCATAGAGGATAGTTGTGCTTTCAAAGATCCTATGGATAAAAAATTAGAAGGTTTGCTTAAAAAGATGTTTGTTCAGCAGGGTTACCTTCTACAACCAATTTCATGCATTGTCCCTGTCGCTACAGCCGCATGTTTCTGGTTCGATGAGCTGATAAAGGCGGTCGATAGTGATTCTCCTCCTTATGAGGAGATTATGGACAGAATCAATGCTCTCAAATTGGCTAATTCTTTCACCCTAGACGCCACTTTGCAATTGGCTAGGTTAGCGGCTAAGAATTCTGGGTTTGCTATTGTGGCGCGCAGAGCGCTTTGGTTGAAATCTTGGTCGGCTGATGCGTCTTCCAAGAACAAGCTACTTAACATTCCTTTCAAGGGGAAAACGCTGTTTGGCCCTGACTTGAAAGAGATTATCTCTGATATCACTGGGGGTAAGGGCCACGCCCTTCCTCAGGATCGGCCTTTCAAGGCAAAAAATAAACCTAATTTTCGTCCCTTTCGTAGAAACGGACCAGCCCAAAGTGCTACGTCCTCTAAGCAAGAGGGTAATACTTCTCAAGCCAAGCCAGCTTGGAGACCAATGCAAGGCTGGCACAAGGGAAAGCAGGCCAAGAAACCTGCCACTGCTACCAAGACAGCATGAAATGTTGGCCCCCGATCCGGGACCGGATCTGGTGGGGGGCAGACTCTCTCTCTTCGCTCAGGCTTGGGCAAGAGATGTTCTGGATCCTTGGGCGCTAGAAATAGTCTCCCAAGGTTATCTTCTGGAATTCAAGGGACTTCCCCCAAGGGGGAGGTTCCACAGGTCTCAGTTGTCTTCAGACCACATAAAAAGACAGGCATTCTTACATTGTGTAGAAGACCTGTTAAAAATGGGAGTGATTCATCCTGTTCCATTAAGAGAACAAGGGATGGGGTTCTACTCCAATCTGTTTATAGTTCCCAAAAAAGAGGGAACGTTCAGACCAATCTTAGATCTCAAGATCTTAAACAAGTTTCTCAAGGTTCCATCGTTCAAGATGGAAACCATTCGAACTATTCTTCCTTCCATCCAGGAAGGTCAATTCATGACCACGGTGGATTTAAAGGATGCGTATCTACATATTCCTATCCACAAGGAACATCATCGGTTCCTGAGGTTCGCATTCCTGGACAAACATTACCAGTTCGTGGCGCTTCCTTTCGGATTAGCCACTGCTCCAAGGATTTTCACAAAGGTACTAGGGTCCCTTCTAGCTGTGCTAAGACCAAGGGGCATTGCTGTAGTACCTTACTTGGACGACATTCTGATTCAAGCGTCGTCCCTTCCTCAAGCAAAGGCTCACACGGACATTGTCCTGGCCTTTCTCAGATCTCACGGATGGAAAGTGAACGTGGAAAAGAGTTCTCTATCTCCGTCAACAAGGGTTCCCTTCTTGGGAACAATAATAGACTCCTTAGAAATGAGGATTTTTCTGACAGAGGCCAGAAAAACGAAACTTCTAGACTCTTGTCGGATACTTCATTCCGTTCCTCTTCCTTCCATAGCTCAGTGCATGGAAGTGATCGGGTTGATGGTAGCGGCAATGGACATAGTTCCTTTTGCACGCATTCATCTAAGACCATTACAACTGTGCATGCTCAGTCAGTGGAATGGGGACTATACAGACTTGTCTCCGAAGATACAAGTAAATCAGAGGACCAGAGACTCACTCCGTTGGTGGCTGTCCCTGGACAACCTGTCACGAGGGATGACATTCCGCAGACCAGAGTGGGTCATTGTCACGACCGACGCCAGTCTGATTGGCTGGGGCGCGGTCTGGGGATCCCTGAAAGCTCAGGGTCTTTGGTCTCGGGAAGAATATCTTCTACCGATAAATATTCTGGAACTGAGAGCGATATTCAATGCTCTCAAGGCTTGGCCTCAGCTAGCGAGGGCCAAGTTCATACGGTTTCAATCAGACAACATGACAACTGTTGCGTACATCAACCATCAGGGGGAAACAAGGAGTTCCCTGGCGATGGAAGAAGTGACCAAAATCATTCTATGGGCGGAGTCTCACTCCTGCCACCTGTCTGCTATCCACATCCCAGGAGTGGAAAATTGGGAAGCGGAAAATTGGGAAGTCGTCAGACATTGCATCCGGGGGAGTGGGAACTCCATCCGGAAATCTTTGCCCAAGTCACTCAGCTGTGGGGCATTCCAGACATGGATCTGATGGCCTCTCGTCAGAACTTCAAAGTTCCTTGCTACGGGTCCAGATCCAGGGATCCCAAGGCGGCTCTAGTGGATGCACTAGTAGCACCTTGGACCTTCAAACTAGCTTATGTGTTCCCGCCGTTTCCTCTCATCCCCAGGCTGGTAGCCAGGATCAATCAGGAGAGGGCGTCGGTGATCTTGATAGCTCCTGCGTGGCCACGCAGGACTTGGTATGCAGATCTGGTGAATATGTCATCGGCTCCACCTTGGAAGCTACCTTTGAGACGAGACCTTCTTGTTCAGGGTCCGTTCGAACATCCGAATCTGGTTTCACTCCAGCTGACTGCTTGGAGATTGAACGCTTGATCTTATCGAAGCGAGGGTTCTCAGATTCTGTTATCGATACTCTTGTTCAGGCCAGAAAGCCTGTAACTAGAAAGATTTACCACAAAATTTGGAAAAAATATATCTGTTGGTGTGAATCTAAAGGATTCCCTTGGGACAAGGTTAAGATTCCTAGGATTCTATCCTTCCTTCAAGAAGGATTGGAAAAAGGATTATCTGCAAGTTCCCTGAAGGGACAGATTTCTGCCTTGTCTGTGTTACTTCACAAAAAGCTGGCCGCTGTGCCAGATGTTCAAGCCTTTGTTCAGGCTCTGGTTAGAATTAAGCCTGTTTACAAACCTTTGACTCCTCCTTGGAGTCTCAATTTAGTTCTTTCAGTTCTTCAGGGGGTTCCGTTTGAACCCTTGCATTCCGTTGATATTAAGTTATTATCTTGGAAAGTTTTGTTTTTAGTTGCAATTTCTTCTGCTAGAAGAGTTTCAGAATTATCTGCTCTGCAGTGTTCTCCTCCTTATCTGGTGTTCCATGCAGATAAGGTGGTTTTACGTACTAAACCTGGTTTTCTTCCAAAAGTTGTTTCTAACAAAAACATTAACCAGGAGATTATCGTACCTTCTCTGTGTCCGAAACCAGTTTCAAAGAAGGAACGTTTGTTGCACAATTTGGATGTTGTTCGCGCTCTAAAATTATATTTAGATGCTACAAAGGATTTTAGACAAACATCTTCCTTGTTTGTTGTTTATTCCGGTAAAAGGAGAGGTCAAAAAGCAACTTCTACCTCTCTCTCTTTTTGGATTAAAAGCATCATCAGATTGGCTTACGAGACTGCCGGACGGCAGCCTCCCGAAAGAATCACAGCTCATTCCACTAGGGCTGTGGCTTCCACATGGGCCTTCAAGAACGAGGCTTCTGTTGATCAGATATGTAGGGCAGCGACTTGGTCTTCACTGCACACTTTTACCAAATTTTACAAGTTTGATACTTTTGCTTCTTCTGAGGCTATTTTTGGGAGAAAGGTTTTGCAAGCCGTGGTGCCTTCCATTTAGGTGACCTGATTTGCTCCCTCCCTTCATCCGTGTCCTAAAGCTTTGGTATTGGTTCCCACAAGTAAGGATGACGCCGTGGACCGGACACACCTATGTTGGAGAAAACAGAATTTATGTTTACCTGATAAATTACTTTCTCCAACGGTGTGTCCGGTCCACGGCCCGCCCTGGTTTTTTTAATCAGGTCTGATAATTTATTTTCTTTAACTACAGTCACCACGGTACCATATGGTTTCTCCTATGCAAATATTCCTCCTTAACGTCGGTCGAATGACTGGGGTAGGCGGAGCCTAGGAGGGATCATGTGACCAGCTTTGCTGGGCTCTTTGCCATTTCCTGTTAGGGAAGAGAATATCCCACAAGTAAGGATGACGCCGTGGACCGGACACACCGTTGGAGAAAGTAATTTATCAGGTAAACATAAATTCTGTTTTCTACATATATCTTATTTTATTTTCCTACAAAATATATCTATACACATATAAATAACAAATGAACAAAGAAAATTTGATGATAAAAGTAAATTAAAAAAAGTTGTTTAAAATGAAATGCCCAATCTGAATCATGAAAGTTTAAGTTGGACTTTACTATCCCTTTAAGATAGATAGATAGATAGATAGATAGATAGATGATAGTAAAAAAATGCATGAAATCATTCTATGATAGATAGTGTTTTGCACTTCCATTTCTAACAAGAACTAAAAAGCTAACAATTTCAGAATGGAATTACAGGGAAAGGGGACAAAATACATAATGACAATATATTGCAGTGTTATTTATAAATATACATATACAATTTATCATTTTATATTAGAATCTGAAAGTGTTTAATGTAATTTTTTAAATGTTAGTGCTAAAGCTGTGCAAATATTCTGGGACCTATCTATCAAGCTGTCAACCGCAAATACGCCAGAATTCTGCAGCATAATTGTTGCAAGCTTTATCCAACCTAGTTATCAAAGCCTACAGATCGGCAAATGTTGAAATATGTGACATAACATATAATCCGCCGGTCTCAATCTGACGCAAATCAATACTTACGTCATTACAGATATTCTGAATACACATTCAGCTCTATTTGATACTTTTTCAAATTTATCAAACAGGTATTCCGGCCCATCATACCTGGTTTTCAATCCGCCACCCTGGAGGCTGCAGATGCCATAGAAATCAATGGGAGTCTGAAAGCACCAAAAGCTTATGTTCGATGCTGCCAGATATCCCATTGATTTCTTTGGTTGAAAACAAGTTACATTTACACCTAACACCCTAACATAAACCCTGAGTCTAAACACGCCAAATCTGCCGTCTGACATCGTCGCAACCTAAATAAAGTTATTAACCCCTCCTATTCCGCCGCTCCCGACACGCCACTTCTAAATAAACATAATAACCCCTAAAACTCTGCCTCCCACATCACTACCACTAACAAAACCTATTAACCCTTAAACCGTCAGCCCCCCACATCGCCAAAAAATAAATTAAGCTATTAACCCCTAAACCTAACATCCTGCTAACTTTAAATTAGAATTACAACATCCCTATCTTCAGCTTACTTGTAGAATTAAAATAAACTATATTAAACTATTAATTAACCTACCCTAACTATTATCCTACAATTAAATAAAATAAATTACATAAAAAAACTAATCCTACTCAAATTAATTAAATATACAATTAAACATTATTAAAAGTACTAAAGTATAGAAAAAAACAAACACTAAGTTACAAAAACAAACACACACTAAATTACGAAAAATAAAAAAAAACATATTATCAAAAATAAAAAAGAATTACACCTAATCTAATAGCGCTATCAAAATAAAAAAGTCCCCCCAAAATAACCCCCCCAGCCTAAAAAAAACTACCAATGGACCTTAAAAGGGCCTTTTGTGGGGCATTGCCCGAAAGAAATCAGCTCTTTTTCCTGTAAAAAAAAAAAAAAAAATACAAACACCCCCCAACAGTAAAACCCGCCACCCAACCAACCAACCCCCCAAATAAAAAAATCTAAAATAACCTAATTTCCCCACTTCCCTGAAAAGGTCATTTGTATGGGCATTGCCCTTAAAAGGGCATTTAGCTCTTTTACATGCCCAGACCCTAATCTAAAAATAGAACCCACCCAAAAAACCCTTAAATAAACCTAACACTAACCCTGATGATCCACTTACAGTTATTGAAGTCCCACTTGAAGGATCTATCTAGCCTGCAAGAAGTCTTCATCCAGGCAGCCTCTTCGAACTTCATCCAGCCGGCGAAATCCTCATCCAGGTGGCAAGAAGTCTTCATCCATTCCTATTGGCTCTCATCCTATTGGCTGTTCCAATCATCCAATAAGATTGAGCTCTCATCCTATTGGCTGATTGGAACATACAATAACGCAAAATCGATGACTGCTAGTTAACAACAGTCGGATGCTCATCGCCCCGTACTTTGGTGCGCGTCTTTTTTTATAAATAAGGAAAGTGTATTGAGATACGTGGCCGTGATGTTAGCCGAGCGTATTGGTGCCGGGGAATGCAACAAAGTTGAGGCTTTGATAAATATCCCCCTCTGTGAGATTAGGAGAAACCTCTTTATATAAAATTATTTAAAAATTAAAACACTCGTACACAATGTAAAGTTTTTGAAATCATATGCAATGTCACTGGTCATTTTAATAATTTTGACTCTCTGTTTAGAGTATTAAAACTGCCATTTCAGTGATCAAATGACTACAGTGTGCTTTCTTTTTACATCTAACAATAATAAATGTCTCTCTCCCATCAATACTATTCCTTTATAATGCTGAAATTGTGTTGCTTCTTGGATTAAAATGTAAATAATGAACACAGAAATGTTGATCACGAAAAAAGAGAGGGACTAAATAGCACTACTATCCGGTATTCTTAAGATGCTCTATAATAATTGAGGCAGGAGATTTACCTGACTGTAATATTCGAGTTAGGTGCTGTGTACTGTTTTATTCTAAAAAGAGAAGGTTGATTCAATACTAAGATTGAAACGTGTACACGTATTAGCACTCACATCTAAGAAAATGTGGCTATGAATTTAGAACATATAGTTCCAAAGGAGGGACGATCTATGCCGTAGGAGTTAAAATATAACCTTTATTAGGATTACTTTAAAAAGACTTCCACAAGACAAACACAAACATATATAAATCAAAACGCAAAATGTTGAAAAGGATACTGTATGCAGGGTATAAGTGCTAAACGTAGTTGCATGCACTGAGAAATAGCTCTAGACCTTATCTCTAGATTGAATATCTCTAGATTACAGTATTCCTGGTCACAGGGATATTTCCTTATTAAAGCTGTTTAAGTGTATAATATAATGCTTGTAAATACAATTATATATGCTTTTTCCTCATTGGGTACTTCTATTATTCGTGGTCACAGGAATATGCTTAAAATAAGTTTATTCTGTGGTGTAGTACCTATAAATATAAATGTATGTGCTTCTTGGGCATGCACATTTTAGTTCATAACATTAGTGCTACCAATAGAATGATAGCTGTATTTCAAGGGCTGATAATATCCTTGATTCTAATGATCCAGTTTTATGGTCATTGAATTTCTCCTTTAGTTAATAGAGCAGGGTTTATAATTCAAATTGAGGGTGTAAAATAATGGCCGTTATTGACTTTGGTCACACTCTGTTATACAGGGAGTGCAGAATTATTAGGCAAATGAGTATTTTGACCACATCATCCTCTTTATGCATGTTGTCTTACTCCAAGCTGTATAGGCTCCAAAGCCTACTACCAATTAAGCATATTAGGTGATGTGCATCTCTGTAATGAGAAGGGGTGTGGTCTAATGACATCAACACCCTATATCAGGTGTGCATAATTATTAGGCAACTTCCTTTCCTTTGGCAAAATGGGTCAAAAGAAGGACTTGACAGGCTCAGAAAAGTCAAAAATAGTGAGATATCTTGCAGAGGGATGCAGCACTCTTAAAATTGCAAAGCTTCTGAAGCGTGATCATCGAACAATGAAGCGTTTCATTCAAAATAGTCAACAGGGTCGCAAGAAGCGTGTGGAAAAACCAAGGCGCAAAATAACTGCCCATGAACTGAGAAAAGTCAAGCGTGCAGCTGCCAAGATGCCACTTGCCACCAGTTTGG
The DNA here is from genome assembly GCF_027579735.1 of Bombina bombina. Taxonomy (NCBI): domain Eukaryota; kingdom Metazoa; phylum Chordata; class Amphibia; order Anura; family Bombinatoridae; genus Bombina; species Bombina bombina. The sequence goes on along the minus strand of NC_069505.1, from coordinate 365,119,478 downwards.
CCATATTTCAGAGCTGCAACATCACTGGAGTGCCCAAAAGCACAAGGTGTGCAATACTCAGAGACATGGCCAAGGTAAGAAAGGCTGAAAGACGACCACCACTGAACAAGACACACAAGCTGAAACGTCAAGACTGGGCCAAGAAATATCTCAAGACTGATTTTTCTAAGGTTTTATGGACTGATGAAATGAGAGTGAGTCTTGATGGGCCAGATGGATGGGCCCGTGGCTGGATTGGTAAAGGGCAGAGAGCTCCAGTCCGACTCAGACGCCAGCAAGGTGGAGGTGGAGTACTGGTTTGGGCTGGTATCATCAAAGATGAGCTTGTGGGGCCTTTTCGGGTTGAGGATGGAGTCAAGCTCAACTCCCAGTCCTACTGCCAGTTTCTGGAAGACACCTTCTTCAAGCAGTGGTACAGGAAGAAGTCTGCATCCTTCAAGAAAAACATGATTTTCATGCAGGACAATGCTCCATCACACGCGTCCAAGTACTCCACAGCGTGGCTGGTATAAAAGAAGAAAATCTAATGACATGGCCTCCTTGTTCACCTGATCTGAACCCCATTGAGAACCTGTGGTCCATCATCAAATGTGAGATTTACAAGGAGGGAAAACAGTACACCTCTCTGAACAGTGTCTGGGAGGTTGTGGTTGCTGCTGCACGCAATGTTGATGGTGAACAGATCAAAACACTGACAGAATCCATGGATGGCAGGCTTTTGAGTGTCCTTGCAAAGAAAGGTGGCTATATTGGTCACTGATTTGTTTTTGTTTTGTTTTTGAATGTCAGAAATGTATATTTGTGAATGTTGAGATGTTATATTGGTTTCATTGTTAAAAATAAATAATTGAAATGGGTATATATTTGTTTTTTGTTAAGTTGCCTAATAATTATGCACAGTAATAGTCACCTGCACACACAGATATCCCCCTAAAATAGCTAAAACTCTCCTGAAAAGGTCAAAGGGAATAATATGGCCCAAGTTAGAAGCGAACATAGGGGGGTGGGAAGAAGCAGACTCAATTGTTTGGGACCCAGAGAGGGCTCAGAAAGATAGAAAGACATCTACACCCTACACCACAAACCTCACTGTAAAGATCTGGAAAACAGCGAAAACGAAATATAAACTACTACAGCAACATTCTATATCAATACCACTTAGATATCTAATATCAGAAGACCTCTGGACCCAAATCAAAAAAATGGGAAAACAAAGGTTTATACAGAGTGGCGGACTACTTAACAGGACATAACATACTGACGTTTAACCAACTACAGACAAAGATTGACCCCCTGAAGCTACACTGGTACTTATACCTACAGATACACTCCGCTCTACAATCATATTTAAAACACCCTAGAGAACAGACCTCCACACCTATCGAAACCTTCTGTAAATCAGAAGAACGCAACAAACATACTATATCTCTACTATATGTATCTATGCAGACCACCCACAACACCACCAAGACCACGACTATGCTGGCCTGGGAACAGGAACTACTTATCTGCAAAGACAAAAAGGCATGGGAATCACTGTTTCAAAACGCAGAAAGAGGGTTGATAGGTGTAGACCTTAAAGAAAATATCACCAAAACAATTCATAGATGGTACTTAACTCCTACACGAACGGCTCATATGCACCCCCAAGGCAGCAGATTATGTTACAGAGGCTGTGGAGACATAGGGACATACAGACACATGTGGTGGGACTGCAAAAATGTTAGGGGTATATGGAGCAGACTATCCGCATTTCTCAGTCAGATGCTAGAAGAAAATATTAGTCTAACGATCCAACAAGCTTTACTACATGAACATCTCAGTAAACTCCACAAACATATCAATACATTTATTAAGATCTTATGCACAATCACGAGGATATGCATAGCTAAATATTGGAAATCTGGAACTCCAACCTGGACTGAGATATATAATAGAATCCAACACACATACACCATGTACGAGATAGCTTCATATACATTAGATAACAGGGAAACCTTCCAAGCAGTGTGGTACTATTGGATAAGCAAAGGGTCCATAACCTCACAAGATAACCGGAGATCAGGGATCTAAAGGACCATCAAACTATAGTCGTGTGAAACACTTTGACGCACACATACTATGATCTGTGACATAAGATGACATCACCCATCCCTATCCCCCCCCCCTTATAACCCCCTTTCTTTTTTTTTTTTCTTATAGTTTCCCCTTTCTTCCTTATTTATTTCTTTTTTGTTCTTGATCTATCTGTTCTCAGTTGTTATACCGTAAGGTTTCAAATTCATATACATGATTACTCTAAGATAATAATGATTCAGCCAAAAACATCCAGTTAGTGAAATATAGAGTTAAGAAACAATCTGTACCAAAGATTAGAATGTTATAACACAAGGAAGAAATGCTAGATAGAATATATACTCTAATAACCTATTGTTAAATGGCTGATAATGCTTGATGAATCAAAGACAGTTCTAAGATAGAATCAAATTGCAGTGAATAATGATGTAGGGATGAGATAATTGTGTAACTATGTAACAATGCGGTTTGGCTAGGATTTTTCACTCTTATATCATTGAATACTTGTAATGCAATATTCCCCAAAATCAATAGACAACGGAAGAATAGATATTGTATGTTATGTTAATTCATTTTATGCATTCTTGTTCTCTGAAAAATATAAAACAATAAAAAAACTATTTAAACATAAAATAGCTAAAACTAAAAACAAACTAAAAACTACTTCCAAAAATATTCAGCTTTGATATTAATGAGTTTTTTGGGTTCATTGAGAACATTGATGTTGTTCAATAATAAAATGAATCCTCAAAAATACAACTTGCCTAATAATTTTGCACTCCCTGTAGAGTACACTCTCACATTCTTTATATTTTTAAGTGCATTTATACCATATAGTACTTATTTCAAGTTAGATGATATAGGTATATTGTTATTGATACCTGATGCTTGTTATTGTTGATACTTGTAAGTCGTTAATTTCTAGACATACAATTGATATCATGAGCTTATTGTTACCTTAAATTTTACCGGCGAATTTAACTATGTTCTAAATAAAAATAAGGTAATAAATTAAATTGCATAACTAAATGGTATGCCCCAGTAGTATAGGATGTGAGAACTCCTATGTATTAACATGTACGTATTGCTATTTCAGGGCTATATGCAATGTTCATGAATTGATACAAATGTTGCCGTTTAAACGTAACGGTTATGCGAGTCCACTCAGTGTGGATTTATAAACAAGTTATTGGGTTATGTTTTTCTGAGGATATTTGACACAAGTCCCCAGGTACTTTGTACCAACAGTATAGAGTAATTAAATGCTATTAGTATCTCACGCTGTTATTATCCAATGCGCTGCTATTAACTTATAATTCTATGTAGCTAGCCTTTGATCTTATAGTACAATCATTCGTCTTCCATTCTTGCTCAAATGCCCAAGGGCTGCACTAAAACAGCACCAATTAATTAAATCCTACTAGCACAGCTTGCTATTGTTGTGCAGCAAACTACAGTTGGCTTTTAGTTTGTATAGCTAGTTCAATAACTTCATTTGTGTGGCGGTCCACCTTACATTCATGCACTTGGCTCTTTGGCCGTTTTATATTGTATAGGTGTACTTTGGTCACTACGGTAGTTTTCTAATGAACTTTGCTATAAAGATTTTCTATCAATTATAATACACATTACTTCCACCATTCATTCATATAACTTGGTTATTCACCATTCGCAATTATAACGCTATGGTTCTAATAATGTGGATAAATGCTATATCCTAATTTCAACATTGGCAATTTAAATATTTAAAAACAACAGATCAATGCCCTAACATGTCTTAGATGTGAGTGCTAATACGTGTACACGTTTCTTAGTATTGAATCAACCTTCTTTTTTTACAGAAATTTTGATGTTATAATTATTTTCCAGCGCATTTGTTCAGTATCTGCTTTAGGAACCTGAAGGGTGCTGTGTAGCTAGGGTGCATTTGTTTTCCTCAGCATATCATTCATTTTGAAATATGCTAATATATCAATAGGGTGAAACATCATCAATCAAATACTGTGATGGCTCTTATAAAACACATAATTCACTCAAGAAAATGGGAGATAAAGGAATTCTTACAGAAATATTTGCTTTTCATCTTTGTATGTAGAGACATTACTGCATAGGCTTTGGATAAAGGTACATTAAAGAATGGTTATTTGTTGCCTATGTTGTCCTGACCTAAATTCAGTTAATGTGGATAGAGAAGTCATGAAGTATTTGATTTTGGGAAAAAAAGGCATGCAAGGCTCAATTTGGGAGGAAATTACATTTATGGATCTGTGAGAAAACACAAGGTTTAATAACATGTATGGGGTATATAAGGGATATCAGAGCCATTGTACAAAGAGAAAACTTGTCAGAGCCACTGTGGAATAGAATCAAAATAGAGCAGAAAGAAAGAAAGCAGAGTAGAACTATTATGGGGGAAAATCATGGCAAAGCTAATGTGGGATGAGGAGGCTTACAATGACTATGGCTAGAAAAGAAGACTTGCAACTATCAATGGAAGAAAAGAAGATATTCCAGAGTCACTAAGTTAAGGGCAAAGCTAATGTTTTTAAGAACTTTGAATAAAAGTGAAATATTGAGGTTTGAAAGACACATTTTTGTATGAGGAGTCATGCATAGTGCAATAAGAAAAGAACACATTGTATGATGAGAAACAGACTTCAGATACTATAAATAAAAGATGTATGCCAGAGCATTTGTTTAGGGGAAGATACATGCTAAACTCATTGCAGGAATATAAATCATGCAAAAGTCACTCAAAGAAAATAAGGCACACTAGAGTCATAGTTAAGGAAGAGAAAGCAAGCCAAGGATTACTGCAAGAAGGCATGTCAGAGTCATAGTTACTGAAGGAAGAGAAAGCAAGTCAAGGATTACTGCAAGAAGGCATTTCAGAGTCATAGTTACTGAAGGAAGAGAAAGCAAGTCAAGGATTAATGCACAAAGAGAAAGTGTGTCAGAGTCATATTTACTGAAGGAAGAGAAAGCAAGTCAAGGATTAATGCACAAAAAGGTGTTTTAGAGTCATAGTTACTGAAGGAAAATAAAGCAAGCCAAGGATTAATGCACAAAGAGAAGCCATGTCGGAGTCATAGTTACTGAAGGAAAAGAAACAAGCCAAGGATTAATGCACAAAGAGAAGGTATGTCAGAGTCTTGATTACTGAAGGAAGAGAAGGCAAGTCAAGGATTACTGCACAAAGAGAAAGTGTGTCAGAGTCATAGTTACTGCACAAAGACAAGGCATGTCAGAGTCTTGATTACTGAAGGAAGAGAAGGCATGTCAGAGTCTTTATTACTAAATGAAGAGAAGGCAAACCAAGGATTAATGCACAAAGAGAAGGCATGTCAGAGTCATAGTTACTGAAGGAAGAAAAAACAAGCCGAGGATTACTGCAAGGATGCATGTCAGAGTCATAGTTACTGAAGGAAGAGAAAGCAAGCCAAAAGAGAAAGTGTGTCAGAGTCATAGTTACTGAAGGAAGAGAAAGCAAGTCAAGGATTACTGCAAGAAGGCATGTCAAAGTCATAGTTACTGAAGGAAGAGAAAGCAAGTCAAGGATTAATGCACAAAGAGAAAGTGTGTCAGAGTCATAGTTACTGAAGGAAGAGAAAGCAAGTCAAGGATTAATGCACAAAAAGGTGTGTCAGAGTCATAGTTACTGAAGGAAAAGAAACAAGCCAAGGAATAAGGCACAAAGAGAAGGTATGTCAGAGTCTTGATTACTGAAGGAAGAGAAGGCAAGCCAAGGATTACTGCACAAAGAGAAGTTGTGTCAGAGTCATAGTTACTGCACAAAGACAAGGCATGTCAGAGTCTTGATTACTGAAGGAAGAGAAGGCATGTCAGAGTCTTTATTACTAAATGAAGAGAAAGCAAACCAAGGATTAATGCACAAAGAAAAGGCATGTCAGAGTCATAGTTACTGAAGGAAGAGAAAACAAGCTGAGGATTACTGCAAGGATGCATGTCAGAGTCATAGTTACTGAAGGAAGAGAAAGCAAGCCAAAGATTAATGCACAAAGAGAAAGTGTGTCAGAGTCATAGTTACTGAAGGAAGAGAAAGCAAGCCAATGATTAATGCACAAAGAGAATCCATGTCAGAGTCATAGTTGCAAAGAAAGGAACACTCGGTGCTACCCCTTTAAAACAACCAATGTAAAATATGCCCCTCATAGGAGATGTTACAAACCCTAATACAAAAATGACCATATTACATAAAACTCTAGATATCACTAGAGCAAGATACCGTCCTCAGATGTGAGAGTCTCTATTCCGAGGGATCAAGGATTTAAGTCTCAACGGATCGCACAGACGAAATCCTCAGATGGTAAAGGTTTGTTTGTGTTCCGGTGTATATGCTGCACCTCTAATGGAAAGATCCCAGGGTCATTCTAGACTAACTAAACTAGGAAAACAAAAAGCAAGAGAAGGGCCACGCCAGATCCTTGTGCAGAATTAAAAACACCTTTAATCAAAAGTCCCTGATATAAGGCTATAAGTCACATGATAACAAATTGAAGACGATCCTCTGTAAATTCTGTATAGCCTAGTGGGAGTCCAACATCTGCTATTGCCCTCCAAATTGTCCAAAAAGACCATTCAGATAATATTTTCCAACAAGCAAAAGAAACAAATAGTTCCTGTTAAAAAGAGAAGAGAGGTAGCCCTCGCCTTCACTATTATTTGTTTATTTTGCTTGTTGGAAAATATTATCTGAACGGTCTTTTTGGGCAATTTGGAGGGCTATAATGGATGTTGGACGCACACTACGCTATACAGAATCTACAGAGGATCGTTTTATGCTGCATACTTTGGTGATATTGTATATATCTACATGCACATGTTATCCTGTGAGTTATAGCCTTATAGCAGGGGCTTTTGTTTAAGGGTGTTTTTAAAGTGAATGTAAATTTTGATGCTAAAATGCCCGGTTTTTAAAAATTCAATTAAAAACAGGGCCACTTTAATTCATTAAAATTTACATTTCACTCCTGTTGTGAAAAAAAACTTACCTTTTAAACTGGACAGCAGCTCCAGCTTCCTCCAGTCGTCACAAGCCATTTCTGATGTTGGAAATAATAGATAGGCCATTCTCCAATCACGGCTTCCCCCCCGGGGGAATCAGTGTCTGGTTCAATGCCGTGATTGGAGGAAGCCAGATTCCTCATTTTAGACCCAGGAAGAGGCTTTGCAATGGGTGGAGGAAGCTGGAGCTGCTGTCAAGATTAAAAGGTAAGTTTTTTTCACAACAGGAGTGAAATGTAAATTTTGATGAATTGAAGTGCTCCTGGTTTTAATCAGATTTTTAAAAACCAGGCACTTTAGCATCAAAATTTACATTCACTTTAATTCTGCACAAGGATCAGGTGTGGCGCTTCTCTTGCTTTTTGTCTTCCAGAGTCATAGTTACTGAAGGAAATGAAAGCAGGCTAATTATTACTGCACAAAGACAAGGCGTGTCAGAGTCTTGATTACTGAAGGAAGAGAAGGCATGTCAGAGTCATAGTTACTCCACAAAGACAAGGGATGTCAGAGTCATTTCATGTCAGTCTTGATTACTGAAGGAAGAGAAATCAAGCCAAGGATTACTGCACAAAGAGAAGGTATGTCAGAGTCTTGAATACTGAAGGAAGAGAAGGCAAGTCAAGGATTACTGCACAAAGAGAAAGTGTGTCAGAGTCATAGTTACTGCACAAAGACAAGGCATGTCAGAGTCTTGATTACTGAAGGAAGAGAAGGCATGTCAGAGTTCATTGTAAGAAGACAATGCATATCCTTATCACTGTCAGAAAAAAAGGCATGTCAGGTTTTGATGGTCCAATCCATAACAAAGTGAAGATTTTACATAATTTAATTTTTTTTTTCATCCGGCACTGTGAAACCCCATCAGTGTCTTGCATTGAGGGAAATGTTGAATTTTGACAACAAATTATGATTTGTTTTGAATTACATATCTTAGTTCACATGCTAGTTAACTGACTAGAAAGGGACTAGCCGGTATAGATGGAAAAATAGCACAGTTAACAGAGAAACCCTTATATCAACTTCAGACCAAAAGCGGGGCCAAAAGACCAACAAGTAAAGAGAGTAACTATTAACTAGCAATTCTGGTTTAAAGGCATAGGATTAAACACTACGGATTATACAATAGCATAGTTACACCCATATTTCCATTTTCATAAAAGAGCAGTGCCTTAAGGGCCAACAATTTAAGCTAGTTTGGAGCGAGAGGAGCAGTGCGAACGCCTGACGTGCGTTTCGCAACTGTTTTTCTTTCTCTGTTAACTGTGCTATTTTTCCATCTATACCGGCTAGTCCCTTTCTAGTCAGTGGGGCTTCAGGTAATTAGCGGCTTGCTCAGGTTTACTCACCTATAGGGTGGGACCCTTTATCTGCTACTCCCCTAATGTTTTAAATACAGAAGATAGAGGGAGCAATAGTACACGCAAACTGCACATGTATTTACATGATCATTCACCTCCCTGTGTTGTGGCAATAGCAGTTAATAGTTACAATATTGCTACCCCATTTATTTTTGTACCAACACCAGCACACTTCACATAATTTATTTATGGCTATAACCCAATGATTGAGAAATGTGTGGGTGTATTGGCTGACTTTTGTTTAGTGAGCAGATTAATTGGTTCAAGTTTGACTTCAACCGGTGCAAACTGATGACTGCACCGACTGTTTCTGCGAGATGATTAAGTGTAATCTACTAGTCCACCTCTCTTTTTATTATAGTGTGCCACATTATGCTTCGCCTTTTTCTCTCTTTCATTTTAATGTTTAATACATTAGCATAATGCACTGCCCGCACCTGACACTTGTCTTGGGTGGGATTGTGGAGACAGCCCTATATACCTCACCCCCCACTTCCCTAGGGGCTTTAGGGAATCATTTTCTCAGGCATTTATCATTACACTAGCAGTTCTTGTAAACTGCTGGTGCAGTGCTGCTCCCTGCAGATTCGTGACCAATCGGCCGCTAGCAGGGGGTGTCAATGAACCTGATTGTATTCCATCGGGCTGATTTCTATCCTCCGCCTCAGAGCAGGCGGACAAGTTATGGAGTAGCGGTCTTTAGACCACTGCTTCATAACTTCTTGATAACTTCTGTTTCCGGCGAGCCAACAAGGGGCCTCAAGCTCTATACGGAGCATGATAAATATGCCCCTAAATATACCCATGCCTATTAATTTGTATTTTCAAGAATGTTTTTTTTTTTTTTCAAAAAAGCTTTATTGAGTATTATACAAATATACAACATGTTTTCCAAAAACAATCGGGTGATCAGCACTCTGTGCCTCACATAACAAAATTCTTCTTTTTTTTTAAAACTATTATCAAATGTCTGTCTATGGTGTTAGTTTTCTTCTATGTTCATTAGCTGATTCTGGACAGTCCTTGTCTTGAGGTGGATAGTGTAACAGACACCACTCCTCACAATTGTAGAAACAACATACATAAAGCAATACACAACGACAATCTACACAAGATCAATGCAGTTTCCTTCTGCTAATAAACCTTAATTATTGCTAAATAAACACAGTATGCCTCTCCCTCTTTTCCCTCCATCTCCCCTGGGGGCTTTGGTGCCAAACCTCTACAGTAGTATATCCTTGTTTTATTAATTCCTTGACCTTTAGCAGGCTTGACATTCCTGCCATTGCATCAACATAATCTCATGAGTGTCTAATGTGCCATTTTGCATATGGTGGTACCTTTCCATATGTAGTAAGTTATCAACCTGCCATCTCCATTCCTCAACTGTTGGCACTGCCTTTTTTTCCCAATGTTTCGGGATCAACATCTTTGCCCCATTTAACATGACTAGTCTTAAAGCGTTATTAGCCTTACTCTCAAGGGGGGTAATGAAAGGAACAGCAGAATTTTGGGGCTATTCTGTAAGGATTTCCCTGTCGCTACTCTGATGTAGTTATGTATCTCTGTCCAGAACTGATCGAGGCCAGGGCAGTCCCACCAGATATGTTTTAATGTGCCGCCACCCCCACACTCCCTCCAACACTTCGCTGAGGTTGTCTTATATGTATGTTTCAATCTACTAGGGGTGAGATACCATCTAAATAGAAATTTATAACTGGATTCTTGTACCCTGGTTGAGATTGAGGATCTTTTCGTAATTTGGAATGCCAGAATATCTATATGTAGCTCTTTTTCCCAAGCTCTAGTGAATGTGGGCAATGTTTGCACATTCTCTATTAAAAGTAGTTTATATAAGATGGAGATCGCATGTTCAGTCGGTGTGTTGCGTAAACAGAGGGTTTCAAATGCGGTGGTCTGTCTGGTTAAGTTATGTTTTTGCCTGTGCGTCATCAAGAAGGGGCTCAACTGTGAATGTGCCAACCAGTTTATGTTGTCACATCTCATTCTCTTTTATTTTTTCAAGGAACTTCAACTTGCCCCCTTCAACCAGCGCCAAAATTGTCTGTTCTCTAAGGGGTATTTTGAGATTAAGATTTGGTTCCCTGTAATCCCCGGGTATTGCATGGTTCTGATATATGGGCGTCAGTGGGGATAGGTGGGAGGAAATATTCATCGAGGTATTCAGTAGTTTTTCCCAGCTAGCAAAAAAATCTATATACAGTGGATATTCGGCCAGCACTGATAGCCTGTCTTTTTCTTTTAAAAGATACAATGAGTCCACAGATTTCATCCTTACTTGTGGGATATCACCTCCTGGTCAGCAGGAGGAGGCAAGAGCACCACAGCAGAGCTGTATATATAGCTCCTCCCTTCCCTCCCACTCCAGTCATTCTCTTTGCCTGTGTTAGTGATAGGAAGAGGTAAAGTGAGGTGTTAGTTTAGATTCTTCAATCAAGAGTTTATTATTTTTAAAATGGTACCAGTGAGTGCTATTTTACTATAAGTTGTAGCCGTATTCCTTGTCAGCCTATAGAGTTGAGCTACAGGTGGCTTTAAAGGGTTACGGCACTCCTTCTCGGATGGCTTAGGTGACGCCCACCAAGGGCGGGGCTTCCTTTGGCGCGCTGGGGCTTGGAAAATAGCCCTGCAGAGTACATTTACTTCTGGAAAGCCCCGACTGTCTGTAGGAGCTATCGCTAGTGACGCCACGACCGCATGGTTGTAAGCTAAACAGGCGGTCTTGGGCATTGTAGGATCGATCCGGACATGTGCCTGAGAGTGGTAGGTGGACCGTGGGGGCAGGTAGGCGCCTCAACAGCTCTGAGGTGCTGCTTGATTACATGTTAGAAATCGTCTAGCTGATTTGCACTAAAAACGAAACAGATTGTTAGACGGTTTATTTTTTAAAGGCACAGTATTTTGTCAAGATCTTATATACTGCAAATATTTGTTTGCACTGTTATGCACTGTACATTTTGGCCATAAATTGTGAAACAATATAATTTAAAGGGACAAGACCAATTTATTGCTTGCTTTTCTGTTATCATGGATTCTGATGATATTCAGACTGTAACATGTTCCATGTGTTTGGATGCCACTGTGGAACCTCCTGTTCCTTTTTGCCCTTCCTGCATTGAGAGGGCTTTACACTATAGAGACCATTTTTTTTTGACAATTTTTTGCCTAAGGCGGATGCTTCTCAAGAGTCTACAGATGAGATGCAGAATATGCCGCAACTTTCTCCCCAAGCATCACAGCCCATAATGCCCGCCCAAGCGGGATCATGTATTTCTCCAGTTTCTGCTGCTTTTACGTTAAAGGCCATAGCTGCAGTGATGTCCTCTACTCTTTCTGATGCGTTATCTACCCTTCCCATATCGCACGACAAGCGTACAAGAAGGGACAATTATGTGGTCAATGCAGCCTCTGATACTAGTATGGCGATTGCGGAAGTACCCTCCCCGGGTTCTGAGTTGGAGGGTACGGAAGTCCTATCTGAATGTGAACTTTCTGACTCAGGAAGTGCTTTGCCCCTGACTGATTCTGAAGTGGTTTCTTTCAGGTTTAAGCTTGATTACCTCCGCTTATTACTGAGGGAGGTGTTGGTTACTCTGGATGATTGTGACTCAATAGTGGTTCCTCCAGAGAAATCAAGTAAATTGGACAGATACATATAAGTTCCGTCTTACTCAGATGTCTTTCCAGTTCCAAAAAGTACTTCAGAGATTATTGCAAAAGAGTGGGAGCGACCAGGCATTCCCTTCTCTCCTTCTCCCATTTTTAAAAAGATGTATCCTGTAGCCGACACTATTAGGGATTCTTGGCAGACGGTCCCTGAAGTAGAGGGAGCTATCTCTACCCTGGCCAAAAGAACTACTATTTCCATCGAGGATAGTTGTGCTTTCATGGACCCTATGGATAAGAAGTTGGAGGGTCTCCTTAAGAAGATTTACGTTCGCCAGGGATTCCTATTGCAACCAGCAGCTTGCATTGTTACAGTCACCAGTGCGGCTGCTTATTGGTTTGATGATCTGGAAGAGTCTCTTAAGACTGAGATTCCTTTGGAAGAGATACAGAATAGGATTAAAACTCTTAAATTAGCTAACCTGTTTATTACGGATGCTTCTCTGCAGGTTACTAAATTGGCGGCTAAGAGTTTGGGCTTTGCCATCTTAGCACGCAGGGCCTTATGGCTGAAGTCTTGGTCTGCGGATGTGTCATCCAAGTCTAAGCTTTTGGCTATTCCTTACAAGGGGATGACCAAAATGATAGGGTTCATACTTACAAGATAAAAGAAATTACCCATACTATTTCAGAGAATGAGATTAGAAATAACACACGTGAACCTAGAACACTTAGTCATCAAACTAGAAATCCACACACAAACTGCAATACATATCAGCCCCAACAGAATGAAAACCACAATAGATTTTTTACTGAAAATTATAACAAAGGCCACCAACAAACTAAGCAATCCAATGGACAACGGAGTTTTAATGTCAGTTCACATTCAACAAATAAAAATAGAAGAAACCAAAACACACATACTTTCAATAGGCCTTTTACATTGTCCCACACAGGTGGAAACACAGAACACAGAGATGACAATCATCAATTCAATAATAATTTTCATCATGATAATAAGAATGGTAATTTTAGGAGATATACAAATACAGGAAATCACAATGCACATCATACTGCAAACACAGGCTTTCACACTGCCAGGAAGGAATCCTGGCGAAGCAGAAATAACTCAAGCTCCTTCACTCCACCATATCTAAAATAATCCAGATTCAATATCCCTACCACAAACAGATTCAATACTCTGGGACACTTGGGAAATGGTGATTCAAGTACAGTTTTAAAACCCAACTGGCAAATACAGGGGGCGAAACCTAAGTCTACACATTTAACACATAATAAATCTAATCAGGATAATAGTAGTCATCAGCTGCATTTTTTAGACCTCGCCACCTCCCCAACAGGAAGATTTCGAAATCAAACACACACAAACACAATAGAAAATTCAAGGCTCTTGCCAGGCAAAAGAAGAAGAGCAAGCGGGGATGTAGAGGGGGGAGAAAGATCCAATTTCTCAAACACAAAAAGAATGAGATAGAAAAGAATAAAGCTAATATATTCAATCTATCCACCGTAACACTGGGCAGCAAAGAAATCAACCTTTTGGCGAAAGGCCTTAACTTTGCTCCCAAAAAAGTCCCAAACAAATTTCAGACTTATATTGATGTGCAAAAATATATTAGAAACCTGACCCTAAAAAGGTATTTTTTGAAGAACACACCCAGAATCACACCGACACTGCCCATCATTTTGGACCACTCTGACCAATCTGCCCTGGCAACACTCAATGAACTAGATACGGGGGTGACCTTTACCAATACATTGACACAAAATCAATCTGATTTGTTAGATCTTAGCACACACGATCCCGAGGAAAGTATCAAACATAGTGATTTCAAACGCAAATCTAGTTTTTACCCCTACACATCACAAGGCCAATTTATAAATACTTTTAATAAACTCATATGTGATGATCTCATTAAACTTTGGGAAAAGAAAGGTGACAACTGGATACATAAATATAATGATAATCTAACAATAAGTGAAAGAAAAACACTTAAAGATTTACAAAATAATCGCAATATTATTATCAGGGCAGCGGACAAGTGTGGTGGGGTGGTAATACAAAACAGAGATGATTACCTCAAAGAGGCTTTTAATATATTAAACGACCCAAACACATATAAGAAATTAAACTTTGATCCCACCCTCAAATTCAAAAAGGAACTTAATCTTATTCTGAAAGAGGCAAAAAATAACAATATACTTAATAATGATGAATTCAACTTCCTAACAGAAAACCACCCCACCATACCCACGTTTTATCACCTTCCCAAGGTGCATAAAACCTTAATATCTCCACCTGGTAGATCTCCGGGATCGGATCACTAACTAATAACCTATCTGTATACATAGATCATTACTTACAGCCTCTAGTACAATCTACCAAGGCGTATCTCAGGGATACAATCCATAGAATCAACACATTTGAAGGATTAGATTGGTCGAATGATTTTTTGTGGGTATCCTGCGACGTATCGTCGCTATACACTTGTATACCGCACGACCAAGGAATCAAGGCTATTAAAGAAATACTAATTGAAGACTTCTCACCTCACCAACATCTTGAGTTTATCTTAACAGGTATTAATTTTATACTTTCACACAATTATTTTACATTTGACAAGCAGTTTTACAGACAGATACAGGGCACTGCGATGGGGACCACATTTGCCCCATCGTATGCCAATCTCTACATGCACCATTTTGAGAATAATCGCATTTGGACAAATAACCCTTATCACAATCACCTAATTTGTTATTTTTGGTACATAGACGATGTGATTATCATCTGGAGGGGAAGCGAAATACTATGTAAAGAGTTCATAGAACATATTAATACAAACAACTATAACTTAAAATTCACATCAAAAATAGACACCAAACAAATAGAGTTCCTCAATTTAATTTTATATATTGATGAACAGAATAAGGTAGCAGTGAAGAATTTTAGAAAGCCAACTGATAAGAATGGGTTCCTTAATGCAGGTAGTGGCCATTTACCCAGATGGAAGACCAATATCCCCCTGGGGCAATACCAAAGGGTTAAGAGAAACTGCACCATAATAAGCGATTACAATCAAGAGAGTGCTCTATTAGACTCCAGATTCATTGAAAAGGGGTATTCAGTTGAGATATTAGAACAGGCTAAAACTAAAGTTTCTCTAATGGACAGAAAAACTCTTTTACTTCCCACTGAAAAATCAAAATGAAGGAGACAATCCAATACATCAAATAATGTCAGATTCATCACAACATACAGTCAGGGTTCAAGAGAAATACAAAATATTTTAAAGAAACATTGGGGCATGTTAAAGGCAGATCCCATACTGGGCGATATTTTACCAGACCAACCTTTGGTAACTTTCAGAAAAAATATGGATTTTAAAAATATTTTAGCACCCACAAGATTACGTAATCCCAACAAACCTTGTACAATTAAGGATAAAACACACTGGTTACAACAAAAACCCGGCACCTATAAATGCGGGGTATCCAGATGTGGTATGTGCCAACATGTAAATAGGGAGGTCACCTTTACCAACTCAGGGGGAGATATAACATTCAAACAAAAATATAAGAGTAATTGCAGTACCACCTATGTAGTTTACCTGCTGAAATGCAGCTGCAATTTGATCTATATAGGAAGAACCAAAAGAAGTATACGTACAAGGCTGGGAGAACATGTCAATAATATAAAGAATGGCCTTATGACACACAGTGTGCCAGAACATTTTAAATTACATCACAATTCAAATCCTTCATCCGTAAAAATCCAAGTCATAGACTGGATACCCCCTAATAAATTTCCAAACAGGCTTTTAACACTCAGACGTAGAGAATCATGGTGGATTTATCAACTAAACACCATGCAAGCAGCAGGTCTAAATTTAGAATTAGACCTGCACGCTTTTATGTAGTTTTATTACAAATACATTTTATATACATAACAGCACATTTTAAATTATAAATTTCATTTGTTCAAAAACATTGTTTTTAAACATTTCTCTTGTTTTTAATATTCAAGGTTTTTTAACATAATGCTAATTTTTGCATAGTTTGTATATGTAGCATAATTTATGTTTATTGTTATTTTTTCATATCTATGTTTATCATTTTTTCATATCCATGTTCATCTGCATTTTCATTATTATTTTCATTTCTCAACCTCTATTTTTCATTTAAGATGCTTGTACTGAACAAATCATATATGCCTTTCAGACATGTAATTATGCAAAGCATTCTTCTAACTTAACATGCTCAACTACCAATCAGTTTCACCTATACTTTGATTGGCTGGTAATCAATCATGCAATTAGTGGTTCCTTTTATAAAGCCGGTAGGCACCATGCTTGCAACACTTTCAATTTTTTACCTCTTGAGAAAGTCTGAGCGTTCTCAGACGAAACGCGTAGAGTTTGTTTTACAGCTGTATGCCATACAGCAACACAGTTTGGATGTAAAGATACCTTTATATGCAGTTTTTATTTGTGCATTTTGTAAGTAGCCATTTGCACGTGTGCTCTTACACTGAATTAAAGAATACTACACTTGAATTGGGCTGCACCTGTCTTTGCTCTCTTTTCACAGATGACACTGTTCAGGCCTGACTTGAAGGAAATCATCTCTGACATCACAGGAGGCAAAGGTCATCTCCTCCCTCAGCATAAAAAGTCCAAACAGAGAGGTCAACAGAGTAATTTTCGTTCCTTTCGAAATTTCAAGGGAGTTCCCCCTTCCTCTTCCACTAAACAGGAAGGGAACTATTCACAAACCAAGTCCACTTGGAGACCCAACCAGTTTTGGAACAAGGGTAAACAATCCAAGAAGCCTACTGATGCTTCCAAGTCAGCATGAATGGTCGGCCCCCGATCCGGGACCAGATCTAGTGGGGGGCAGACTCTCTCTCTTTGTCCAGGCTTGGATAAGAGATGTTCAGGATCCTTGGACACTAGAAATTGTGTCTCAGGGATATCAGTTGGAGTTCAGAAACTCTTCCCCCAGAGGAAGGTGTCTTCTTTCTCGATTATCTGCAGACCAGATAAAAAGAGAGGCGTTCTTATGTTGTGTAGGAGACCTCTCTTCCATGGGAGTAATATGTCCCGTTCCAATACAGGAACAGGGACAGGGGTTTTATTCGAATCTCTTTGTATTCAAATCTCTTTGTAGTTCCCAAAATGGTCCGACCTATTTTAGACCCCAAAAGTCTAAACAAGTTTCTCAGAGTTCCATCCTTCAAGATGGAAACTATTCGTACCATTCTTCCATTGATCCAGGAGGGTCAATTTATGACTACCGTTGATCTAAAGGATGCATATCTTCATGTTCCTATCCACAGAGATCATCACAAGTTCCTGAGGTTTGCCTTTCTGGACAAACATTTTCAGTTTGTGGCTTTTCCTTTCGGTCAGGCCACGGCACCCAGAATTTTCACAAAGGTTCTGGGATCTCTACTGGCGGTTCTAAGACCGCGGGGCATTGCAGTGGCACCTTATCTGGATGATATTCTCATCGAGGCGTCATCTTATCAGCTAACAAAGTCTCATACAGACATTGTTCTATCCTTCCTGAGGACTCACGGGTGGAAGGTGAATCTGGAAAGGAGTTCGCTAGTTCCACAGACAAGGGTTCCTTGCTTGGGAACTCTAATCAACTCTCTATCCATGAAAATCTTTTTGACGGAGGTCAGAAAGTTAAATATTCTGAATACATGCCAAGCCCTTCAGACCAATCCTCGGCCGTCAGTAGCTCAGTGCATGGAGGTAATTGGATTGATGGTAGCGGCAATGGAAATCATTCCGTTTGCTCGTTTTCATCTCAGACCTCTGCAACTGAGCATGCTCAGACAGTGGAATGGAGATTATACAAATTTGTCTCCTCAAATAAATCTAGATCAGGAGACAAGGGACTCTCTTCTATGGTGGTTGTCGCTGGATCATCTATCCCAGGGGACATGCTTCCGCAGACCCTCATGGGTGATAGTGACAACAGACGCCAGCCTGATTGGATGGGGAGCAGTCTGGAACTCCCTGAGTGCTCATGGTGTATGGACTCAAGCAGAGTCTCTACTTCCCATCAATATCCTAGAGTTGAGAGCAATATTCAATCCGCTTCGGGCTTGGCTTCAGTTGGCTTTGGCCCAATTCATCAGATTCCAGTCAGACAACCTTACGACTGTAGCTTACATCAATCATCAGGGAGGGACAAGGAGTTCTTTAGCGATGACAAAAGTAGCAAAGAAAATACAGTGGGCGGAGTCTCACTCTTGTTATCTGTCGGCGATCCACATCCCAGGTGTGGAAAACTGGGAAGCGGATTTTCTGAGCAGACAGACATTTCATCCGGGAGAATGGGAACTCCATCCGGAGGTATTTTCCAACCTGATTCTCAGATGGGGCAGGCCGGAGTTGGATCTCATGGCATCTCGTCAGAATGCCAAGCTTTTGAGATACGGGTCCAGGTCCCGGGATCCCCAGGCCGAGCTGATAGATGCCTTGGCAGTGCCTTGGTCTTTCAGCCTAGCTTATGTGTTCCCTCCATTTGCTCTCCTTCCCCGGTTGATTGCTCGAGTCAAGCAGGAGAGGGCATCAGTGATCCTCATCGCTCCTGCTTGGCCTTGCAGGATTTGGTATGCCGATCTGGTGGACATGTCATCTCAGCCACCGTGTAAGCTTCCATTGAGGAAAGACCTTCTCATTCATGGACCCTTCCATCATCCAAATCTAGTTTCTCTGCAGCTAACTGCTTGGAGATTGAACACTTCATTTTATCTGATTCTGTGGGTTTTCTGATTCAGTCATAGATACCTTGATTCAGGCACGTAAGCCTGTTACTAGGAAAATTTACCATAAGATATGGCGTGAATATCTTTATTGGTGTGAATACAAGGGCTACTCATGGAGTAGGGTTAGGATTCCCAGAATTTTGTCTTTTCTCCAAGAAGGATTGGAGAAAGGGTTTATAGCAAGTTCCTTAAATGGACAGATTTCTGGTTTGTCTATTTTGCTATACAAGCGTCTGGCTGATGTTCCAGATGTCCAATATTTTTGTCAGGCTCTGACTAGAATCAGGCCTGTTTTTAGACCAATTGCTCCTCCTTGGAGTTTGAATTTAGTTCTTAAAGTTCTTCAAGGGTTTCTGTTTGAACCTATGCTTTTCATAGATATTATGTTATTATCTTGGAAAGTTTTATTTTTGGTTGCTATTTCTTCTGCTCGAAGAGTATCTGAGCTTTCGACATTACAATGTGATTCTCCTTATCTTATTTTCCATTCAGATAAGGTGGTGTTACGAACCAACCCGGTTTTCTTCCTAAGGTTGTTTCAAATAAAAATATTAATCAGGAAATTATTTTTCCTTCCTTGTGTCCTAATCCTTCTTCTAAGAAGGAGCGGCTGTTACATAATTTGGATGTGGTCCGTGCTTTGAAGTTTTACTTACAGGCAACTAAGGATTTTCGTCAATCGTCTTCCTTGTTTGTTGTTTTTTCTGGGAAACGTAGGGGTCAGAAAGCTACGGCTACCTCTCTTTCTTTTTGGCTGAAGAGTATTGTTACGGTTGCCTCCAGGCTGGCTGGAAGTTGGACCATAGAAAAGGATGCTCCTAGCGCTCACCAAAGGAGCAGCAGCACCGTAGACTCTATAACTACTGCGTAGCCACCATCAGTAATGCAGACTATATGAACCACCGCTGCTGGGCTGGTATCTCGCCGTCTGCTCTGCGCCCTGGACCTACGACCAGGCTCCAGTAGGCGAACCTCTTCCTTCTGTAGCAATCCCTGTAGCTAAGGGAGTATGAAAAACATAGCAATCCCTGTAGTGATATAAGCTGTCCCCTACAAACATGAGTCAAAGCTGCAAGTTAGAGGGTCAAAAATAGGTCTGATGTGCTGGAGCACACAGCCTGCTTTTATTGAGGTTACATGCAAACAGGACACTCTCAGGGGGAGGCATAAAATCCCCATCACACATTTGATATTAGAGAGACACTCCCTTTGACAGGCCACAACATTACTTCAGCAGATAACATTTTACACACAATAAAACAATGCAGTCCACCTTATCACTACTAGAAGTCTGATTAGACAATGGGAATGTTTTATCACTAAACTTAATTAGAGCTGATCCCAGCAAACTTGTATTTAGAATGCTTCTTGAAGCTGAACAAAGTTATCTCTGTAGTTCTGACCGAAGGGTCTGTCACATAGCACTTAATGGCACACAATGAAACTGAACCAAGTGGGAGAAAGCCAGGGACAAGTCATTTCACAGGTCTGGGGACATAGTCTTAAAGGGGCATTGTTCATCAAAGTCACAATATGTCCCCAGATGGTTCTTAAAGGGCCACACACACCCAACAAAAGTCAATATGTCCTCAGGGGCACAATCTTCCAGGGGCCATAGTCATGTGGAAGGAGGCTGGCAAATAGGCTTCTCCAAAATCCAGGGAAGCAGGGCAATTTTCCATTTAAAGGGCCAGTTACAAACAGCAGTTTGTAACATATCTCCCCTTTTGGAGGGAGACTAACCAGGCACCTGACCTTCTGCCGGTCAGTGCCTAAGTTAGTCTCGCAACCCACCCACAAATAATCATTAGCAGCAAAGTAGCCCCCCCACAATACGTAGTACTGGCCTGTAAGTTCCAGGTTGTAGGATGAAAGTGTAGCATCCTCGGCCTTCCTGGCGCAGCTGGGCAAATAGCTGATGGTACTTGGGGGGCAGAGGCCAGCGGCACTCTGCCCTGGTGCCAGCGCTTCTGCTGGGGTGAGGGGTTTGCAGGCCAGTTCTGTAACAAGGACAAGGTCTGTAGAGCAGAGGCCAGCAGCGCTCTGTCCTGATGCCAGCTCTTCTGCTGGGGGAATTGGGGCATAGTCCTGCCCGGTGGCAAAGGGAACATGGGGGTCAGTGGGGGTTAACATCTCCACTGTTAACCCTGGGCCCAAGTTAGGAGTTAGCTGGGGAGGGGGAGATTGGCTTACCTCCTCCTCCTGATACTCCGGTGGCTGTTGGGAAGGGAGGTCGATGCTCTCCGCTTCCTGTGGAACATGCTGCGGCTGGGGAGAGAGACCGGTTGTCTCCTCTCCCTGGAAGGCACACTCCGGCTGGGGAGGGAGGTCGATGCTCTCCCCTCCCTGTAGCTGGGTCTGTCGCTGGGGATCTGGGCCGCCTGCCCAGCATCCCTGTAGGGCCGGTAGAGAGACTGCGGTCCCATCTCCACCTGCCTGCTGGGGGTCCTCCCAGGACCAGTCTATGAGGCCTGCTGCCTCTGGTATCTCTGGCTGGGGAAGGGGACTGGTTGTCTCTTCCCTCTGCACGGTATACTGCCGCTGGGGAGGGAGGTCGCTGCTCTCCTCTCCCTGTAACTCTGGCTGCCGCTGGGAAGGGAGGTCGTTGCTCTCCGCTCCCTGTGACTCACTTTCTCGCTGGAGACCAGGTGTCCAGACCCTCAAACTCCACAGTTGGCGCTCAAAGGCTCGTGCCGCTTTGTTCTCCGTATCCAATTCCCGGATGATGTGACTGACTACCTCCTGTGCAGGGTCTGGACCATATCGGACTAGCCGCCTCTTTACCTCTGGAACGAAATCCGCGCCCTCATAGCGACGGATCAGGTTGAGGTGCTCTTCACAGGGTTCTGAATAGTGTCTTGTCAGCTCCATGCTGCTGTAGGTAGGGACGCTGCGCAGTGGCTAGCGTTGCCCTCAATAACTCTCCTACGATACCAGTGCTGTTGTGGTGCTGCTCCTTGCGCTAGGACGCCAATCCCACCGCTGCCGCCAAATGTTACGGTTGCCTCCAGGCTGGCTGGAAGTTGGACCATAGAAAAGGATGCTCCTAGCGCTCACCAAAGGAGCAGCAGCACCGTAGACTCTATAACTACTGCGTAGCCACCATCAGTAATGCAGACTATATGAACCACCGCTGCTGGGCTGGTATCTCGCCGTCTGCTCTGCGCCCTGGACCTACGACCAGGCTCCAGTAGGCGAACCTCTTCCTTCTGTAGCAATCCCTGTAGCTAAGGGAGTATGAAAAACATAGCAATCCCTGTAGTGATATAAGCTGTCCCCTACAAACATGAGTCAAAGCTGCAAGTTAGAGGGTCAAAAATAGGTCTGATGTGCTGGAGCACACAGCCTGCTTTTATTGAGGTTACATGCAAACAGGACACTCTCAGGGGGAGGCATAAAATCCCCATCACACATTTGATATTAGAGAGACACTCCCTTTGACAGGCCACAACATTACTTCAGCAGATAACATTTTACACACAATAAAACAATGCAGTCCACCTTATCACTACTAGAAGTCTGATTAGACAATGGGAATGTTTTATCACTAAACTTAATTAGAGCTGATCCCAGCAAACTTGTATTTAGAATGCTTCTTGAAGCTGAACAAAGTTATCTCTGTAGTTCTGACCGAAGGGTCTGTCACATAGCACTTAATGGCACACAATGAAACTGAACCAAGTGGGAGAAAGCCAGGGACAAGTCATTTCACAGGTCTGGGAACATAGTCTTAAAGGGGCATTGTTCATCAAAGTCACAATATGTCCCCAGACGGTTCTTAAAGGGCCACACACACCCAACAAAAGTCAATATGTCCTCAGGGGCACAATCTTCCAGGGGCCATAGTCATGTGGAAGGAGGCTGGCAAATAGGCTTCTCCAAAATCCAGGGAAGCAGGGCAATTTTCCATTTAAAGGGCCAGTTACAAACAGCAGTTTGTAACAAGTATCATCTGTTTTGCATATGAGACTGCTGGACAGCAGCCTCCTGAATGAATTATGTCTCATTCCACTAGGGCTATGGCTTCCTCATGGGCATTCAAAAATGATGCTTCTGTTGAACAGATTTGCAAAGCTGCAACTTGGTCGTCTCTTCACACTTTTTCCAAATTTTACAAATTTGATACTTTTGCCTTGTCTGAGGCTGTTTTTGGGAGAAAAGTTCTTCAAACAGTGGTGCCTTTCATTTAGGTTCCCTGTCTTGTCCCTCCCTTTTCATCCATGTACTATAGCTTTGGTATTGTATCCCACAAGTAAGGATGAAATCTGTGGACTCATCATATCTTTTAAAAGAAAAGGAAATTTATTCTTACCTGATAGATTTGTTTCTTTTAAGATATGATGAGTCCACGACCCACCCTGTTTTTATGAGACAAGTCTTTATTTTTGTTAAACTTCAGTCACCTCTGCACCTTGGCTTTTCCTTTCTCTTCCTAACTTTGGTCGAATGACTGGAGTGGAAGGGAGGAGCTATATATACAGCTCTGCTGTGGTGCTCTTTGCCTCCTCTTGCTGACCAGGAGGTGATATCTCACAAGTAAGGACTCATTTTAAAAGAAACAAATTTATCAGGTAAGAATAAATTTCCTTTTTTAATAGCCAGGCTATAGCCCCAGCATTCCCAGTGCCCTTTATGGAGCAGTCCAACTGTACCCAGATCAGCCAAGAAACTGTATATATCGTCCTGTCTACATTTAGACTGAATGTTGTACAGAGTCCCATAGTACTGCCTAAAAGTGTCAGCTATTTGTATACTGTCGTTGTATGTTTGGCCCGTCAAATCTATCATGGAATGGACGTGAGTGTCTAGTTGCTTACTCTTAAGGGCCTTTGCTAAAGAGGGGCCGGTTTTGTCATTAATATCAAAGTACCGCTGTTGTATCCTGACTGCTTTCCTCTGATATTCCTTTATCATATGGTTGTTAAGTTCTGATTTAGCCTTGTTCAGACTTTCTAGTATGTGCACTGAGTCAGGCTGTTTTTTAAGTTCTGATTCCCAATATCTAATTTGGGAGGTTATTGAATTCACAAATTGCCTATTATTATTTTTGTTCTCTCTAGCCTTGTGTCTTATAAGTTTCCCTCTCAGTACACATTTATATGCCTCCCAGATCATGGAGGGGCTAGTGTCCCCATTAGTATTTTCCCTAAAGTAATGTCCCTTGGCAGTGTCTATCTCTAATAGTATCAGTGGATTATCTAACATTTGTTCATCTAACCTCCACAGGATCGGTTTTATAGGTATATTCGGCCACCTGATCATGCACAGCACTGGGGCATGGTCCAACCACCTGGTCGGCAGTATAGTGGAGTCTTCTACCAGAGCTAACCCTATTTGGTCCAAATTAAAATAATCTATTCTGGTGTAGATGTGATGTGGGTGGGAATAAAAAGTGTAATCCCTTGTGTGTGGGTGTTTTGATCTCCAAACATTGTGCAGTCTAAGTTGATGTAACTGGATATGTATGGTCTTTATCACCTTTTGAGGTGTACTAGTTTTTCCTATTGACGTGTCATGTATCGGGTCCAGTGGCAGGTTGAAATGTTCCCCCCCTTAAGATAATGCCTTTTGAATGTTCTAGTAGCAGCTGGGTGACCTGCTTGAACAGTAATTGCTGCCACACATTTGGCAAGTATACATTCACCAACGTGACATAAGTGTTAAAGAGTAGTCCGACCACTACCAAATAGGAGCCATTAGGATCCCTAATGATGTTTAGTGATGTCGCGAACCTAAAAATTTCGGTTCACGAACGGCGGACTCGAACTTCCACAACTGTTGGCGAACCGGGCGAACCGCCATTGACTTCAATAGGCAGGCGAACTTTAAAACCAACAGGGACTCTTTATACCCACAATAGTGATGGAAAAGTTGTTTCAAGGGGACGAACACCTGGACTGTGGCATGCTTGAGGGGGATCCATGGAAAATTACGTAGTTGATGCAGAGTCTGGTTTTAAGCCATAAAAGGCATAAATCACCTAACATTCCTAAATTGTTTGGAATAACGTGCTTTAAAACATCAGGTATGATGTTGTATTGATCATGTAGTGTAAGGGTTACGCCCGCTTCACAGTGACAGACCAAACTCCCCGTTTAAAGGGACAGTCTACACCAGAATTTTTATTGTTTTAAAAGATAGATAATCCCTTTATTACCCATTTCCCAGTTTTGCATAACTAACACATTTATAATAATATACTTTTAACCTCTGTGATTATCTTGTATCTAAGCCTCTGCAAACTGCCCCTTTTTTTCAGTTCTTTTGACAGACTTGCAGTCTAGCCAATCAGGCACACATGCTGGCAGGCAGGCAACTGCAATTAGATTACACTAGCAGACTGATGTTTCACAGTCAAAAAAGTTTTGTTTTAAATATTTACAATACTGTTATAACAAATATGATTGTTGGCACTAGTTGGCAAGTGGGCCTGGCACACACACTGGCAGGCAGGCAACTGCAATTAGATTACACTAGCAGACTGATGTTTCACAGTCAAAAAAGGTTTTGTTTTAAATATTTACAATACTGTTATAACAAATATGATTGGTGGCACTAGTTGGCAAGTGGGCCTGGCACACACGCTGGCAGGCAGGCAACTGCAATTAGATTACACTAGCAGACTGATGTTTCACAGTCAAAAAAGTTTTTGTTTTAAAATATTTGCACTACTGCTATAACAAATATGATTGGTGGCACTAGTTGGCAAGTGGGCCTGGCACACACGCTGGCAGGCAGGCAACTGCAATTAGATTACACTAGCAGACTGATGTTTCACAGTCAAAAAAGTTTTTGTTTTAAATATTTACAATACTGTTATAACAAATATGATTGGTGGCACTAGTTGTCAAGTGGGCCTGGCACACACTGGCAGGCAGGTAGGCAACTGCAATTAGATTACACTAGCAGACTGATGTTTCACAATCAAAAAAGTTGTTTTTTTTTAAAAATTACACGACTATTACAACAGATATGAGTGGTGGCACTTAGCAAGTGGGCCTGGCACACACGCTGGCAGGCAGGCAACTACAATTAGATTACACTAGCAGACTGATGTTTCACAGTCAAAATTACACAGGCAAAAAAAAAAAAGATGTTCTAGCCCTAAAAAGGGCTTTTTGAGGTGCTGTCCTTACAGCAGAGATCAGATTAGTCCTTCAGGACTGTAGTGGACACTGAATACACTAGCCTAGCTATGAATTTCCCTATAAAATCAGCAGCAGCTACACTATCCCTCCTCTCACTAAGAATGCAGGATCAGAATGAATCTAAAATGGCTGCTGCCCAGGAGCTGGGAGGGTCTGGGAGGGAGTGTCTGCTGCTGATTGGCTGAAATGTGTCTGCAGACTGTGAGATACAGGGTCAAAATTTACTCAATGATGACAAATAGGAGGCGGACCGAACATCGCATATGTTCGCCCGCCGCGGCGAACACGAACAAGCTATATTCACCGGGAACTATTCGCCGGCGAACTATTCGCGACATCACTAATGATGTTTGATGGGCAGAAGTGAATATTATTTCTTAGAAAAATGCGTACCCCTCACTTTTTTGTACTACCTGAGGCCAAGAATGTGGTTTTGTACTTATTGTTAATAAACTTAGGTTCTCTCCCCTTTTTAAAATGTGTTTCTTGTATATACAATATGTCCCCCAAATCTTTATTCATCTGGTTAAAGGGTATTGAGCGCTTCTCCGGGCTATTAAGCCCTTTCGCATTAATGGTCAATAATTTGATGGGCCTTGGCTGCATAGTGTAACTTTTATCTTTGACGTGGTACCACAACCTGTGGGTTAGTGCTTAATGTAGGTTATCTATCAATGAAGGCTATGCTCTAGTGGTATGAGATTCTCTTGGGTGTTGGCTATGTGGCGCGCAAGGCCCTTAGATCCAATGGGGGGTGAAATTGCAGTGAGTTATGTATTGTGAGTGTAGCATTGTTGGGGAAGAGGCACTCATTTGAGGGGAGGTGTCTGAGTAATGCCAGTGTATGTGCTTGTTCACAGCAGCCTGGTTGACCGCTGTATCACTATAGCTATACCCTATATTAGCAAAATTCAAAAACATTAAATATTTAACACACTAAACTAATTTGTGTCGTAATGCAATACAAAACAAATCAATACAATACAATACAACTGGGGCAATATCCCTGTCCCCAAACCTAACCTGCAAAAAGAAATATAAACATTGTTAGCACACAACCTGTTATCAACTATGAGAGGTCAGAGTTCCTTCTGGTATTGTCCATATGCAAACAGTCACTGTGTTATTCAATATCCACACTATCCCCAGCTTCACTTGCTTCAGACTGTGGTTTATCAGTTGGTGTGTCTTATTGTCCCTTTTGAAGTTGGATGTGGTCTGTGCCCTCGGGGTGGTAGTCTTGTTTCCGTTTGCTTCGGATTGCCTTGCGTCCGGATGGTAAGCTGCAGGGCCTCACAGAAGTGTGGGAGAACTTCTTCGCTCTTAAAGACAGCCATTGTATTCCCTCTATTTGCAATGATACTGACTGGGAAGCCCCATGTATATGCAATCTTCTGTTCTCTTAAAGCGTTCATGATGTAGTTGAGATCTCTCCTTTTTTGGAGGGTGGTTGGGCTGATATCCTGGAATATTTGAATGCGATTTCCCGCGTGGGTGATATCTTGTTTCATTCTGGCATGTCACAGTATCTCTTCCTTATCCTTAAAATGAAGCAACTTAATTATTACATCACTCGGTGAAGCTTTGGGAGGAGGTTTCGCCCCCCGCAGTGCTCTATGAGCTCTTTCAAACACCAGTTCTGGTGTGTTTGCATCTCCTTTAACCGTTCTGAATAGATCCTGTAGGCACCCCTCCAGTGCCGCTGGTTGGATAGACTCAGGGATGACCCGCATCCGCAAGTTGTTTCTCCTGCCCCTGTTATCCAAGTCCTCAACCTTTTTTAGGAGGTGGTGTATGGTCTCTTACTGGTCGTAGGCCAGTCGTGACATATGTTGAATGCCAGTATCCATGGTGTTATGACTCTCTTCCAGAGTGGTGACTCTTTGTGTTACTCGTGATAAGTCTCACTTCAGGTCCCCATACCAGTTCTTTACTTTTGTTATTATTTCTTTGAGGTCATTCTTTCTACACAGTGGCAGGAGATCTTATTTTGTAAGACCTAATTTGCTAGAGGTCAATGGTGATTTCTCTGCAGAGTCGTCTTGCTGTGTATTGTTATTAGATACTGCTAATGTGGCATCTAGTGACGGGTCAAGCGGCTTCAGATACTGCTGTAGCATCTTGGAGCGTGGGGTGTTGTCTGTCTTGTTGAGCTTACGACCTGTCATGTTTCTTATTCTGCGCAAGCTGCCGCTAGTATGTGCTATAGGAGATTTTAAGAGATTATATGCCGGCCTGAGCATGCATGAAGGGAATTATCCTGCTTTATGTGGATTGCAGTCTATGGGGGCTTTAATGTGAATCTATACTTTAGCAGACTTTGGGGCATATCTATCAAGCCCCGAATGGCAGTTATGAAGCAGCGGTCACAAAGACCGCTGCTCTATAACCTGTCCTCACTGGAATTCAACCCGATCGGGTTGATTGACACCCCCCTGCTGGCGGCCCATTGTCCGCGAGTCTGCAGGGGGCGGCGTTGCACCAGCAGCTCTTGCTGGTGCAATGCTAAATACGAAGAGCCTATTGCTCTCTCTATTCAGCGAGGTCTGGCGGAACTGATCCACACTGGTGGATCAGGTCCGCCAGACTTTGTTAAATATAGGCCTTTGTCTCTTCCCATGTGGTCTGGGCGCTGCATGTGGTTGTCTCAGTCTTTATGATGCAAGGAATGTTGTAACCGGTTAGTCTGTGTGCCTTTCAATGTATGCATCTGAAGTCCATATAGTAGATTGAATATGCGTGACTCATTACACTGTTTTATTTTATTTTTCTCCCCTAGTTTCATGTCCTTTTGTGCTGAGGTATACAAGTGTTCTTTGAAGCTTCTCTCCCTAATCTACCGTTCTTAGTATTTTCCACCCTCTGTTCACTGCTGCCATGCTGCTGGTTTATAATGCTGTGTAGCTTAACCCAGTTTGGTGTGTGCTCATTTCTTACTGATGGGCCTTAATATTGCATGTAACGTACTTCACTTACTGTGCAGGTGACCCTTCTTTTTTTATTTTGTTAAGTGGCATTATTTTGTTTACCCTGGAACAGCGATTAGCCTCTGCTATTGCGTGGCCACGTGTTGTCGCTCCTCCGGCTCTCAGTGCTGCTTCCCCGCAGCTGTTGAGCTCCTTGCTGAGCCTGCTTTTCTGGTATGTCCAGACGCTGGGTATCTTTGGGCTGTTGTAGCACTTTGCCTGTAATAGGTTGCTGTATGCACAGTTGCACTCCCTTAATGGCCGACGTTACTGAGGCAGTTGCAGTAACTTATCTCTTTATCATTGATGCTGGTGTTGCTGGGTCTTAGTGTGGTAGGGAACTCTGTTTGGTGTACTTTTTTGTTTATTTAGGTTTGAGGAACAAGGGCTTAAGAGCTATGTGATCACGCAACCATCTTTCTGACTGGCCAAGCTCCGCCCCCCTTTCAAGAATGTTCTATATAAAATGGTGTTATGCAAGTTGTGGAAATGTGCAGTTTCATCTGTAATTTCGGCCTACAGCTAAAACATTCTATATTTCTATAAGTTGCTCACATTATTGAAACATAGTAACAGTCAGTTTAAAACAGGTTACGCATCATCATAAAACCAATGAAAGCAAATACATTTTACACAAATAAATATAAACTAAATTATAAAAATGCCTATGGTCTCAACAGTATTTAGCAATAAAATATCCATTACAAAAAAATAATCCGGAATATCTATGGAGCAAATATTAGTTTGCCTGTTGCTACAAGAAATTAATCACTACCCTTAAGGAATGGATTGTAGTCAGCTGTCTTACTTATAATATGTTGTTGCAGTTGATTCAACTCACTGTTATGTATTATGCTCAAGGTTACGATGATTAGAATAACTCTGGTATCACTTAAAAAGAACAATAGACTAATACTGTCCCTCCTGGCAGAAATGTAAGCTTTAAGGAGCCTGATAATAGTGTTTATCATGTCTAACTATAACTATTTAAGGATATTTAACATTGCAATAAAATATTTTTCACTGACATTTTTTTTATGGGGTGAGGTCAGATTCACATTTTCTGATCCATTAACTGATACAATTTTGAAATATCCAATCTAGGTTTTCAGATCAAAAGAAAATTGTAATATGACTAATCATCTGTTGTGAAATTACATTACTGGAACAGTATATAGAAATGTTATGTTAATAGAGATAATTTTCATATATCCAGCTGTCCTTTATTAAATAAAAAAGAAGAATTTTGACTCTCTGGCTCACATTGCAATCTTACCAAATGTGTACGGCATTGTGGGTGACGTTATCATTTATTTGTATAGCACTGCTAAATTCTGTCGCACTGGGTGCAAAAATAGGGGTATACAAAGATGGAAGTGCAGTGCAAAGGTGGAAGTGCAGTTGATTAAGTTAAGGGAGTTATGTAGGCAGGGCCGGACTGGGAAATCAGACCAGCCCTGGAAATTTGTATAGACCAGCCCAACCCCTCCAACCTAGCCACCCCCCTTCCAACCTAGTCATGCCCCCTCCAAGCCAGCCAACTCTGCTCTAGCTGGTTTTCCCTTCAACTCATATATATATAATAAAAAGTAAAAATATTTTGAGTTAAGCAGACAGTTTATACACAAATGAAATACTTTCAGACACACAACATACACATGCAGACACACTATATACACTTGCATACAGACGCAGACACAAACATACACATACAAACTGACACACACCACATATTTGATTGCTGTATTATATTTAGTAATATTTTAGTGCTCTAAACTATTTGCTTAGCAAGAAAATACAGTATATTTACCTTAGTAATACTACTGTGTATTATAAGAGAACTACAGCTAGAGTGTGATGTGGTAAGAAAAAGTAATTAGCTGACAATTCCCAACATCCTGTGTGAGGTCATGTGTCATGCACCAGCCAATAAACAGAGGTGAGCAAGTTATTTTATTTTTTTCCCCCTGACATAATCCATGGATGGCAGGCTTTTTTTAATTTTGGCAGCCACCAGTGGGTACTACAGCAGAGTGCTAATTGCAGAAATTGGAAATGTTATTACAAGGAGTAAAGTATTAACATTTAAGAGGATTTCTGAGTGTGCACTAAACCACTATGCACAGTGTGAGACAGACTTGGCACTTTGTACAGTGTGTGCCTGAGTCAGACGCCAGATCACTTTCATTTGCAGAGGAGGTAGGATTTACTTAGCAAATGTTTTTTATTTCTTTGTGCAATTTCAGATTGTAACTTCAGTGTGGTAGTAGTGGTATGGTGGGGCCAGGGGTCCATAAAACACATTTTTTTTTAGCAACAGTGCATTTATGATTATTTAACAATCCTGTAGAAATTCTATATTTAAAACCATGCAGAATTTGTCAGATATGCATTTTTTTAAATATATATATATATATATATATATACAGGGAGTGCAGAATTATTAGGCAAATGAGTATTTTGACCACATCATCCTCTTTATGCATGTTGTCTTACTCCAAGCTGTATAGGCTCGAAAGCCTACTACCAATTAAGCATATTAGGTGATGTGCATCTCTGTAATGAGAAGGGGTGTGGTCTAATGACATAAACACCCTATATCAGGTGTGCATAATTATTAGGCAACTTCTATTTCCTTTGGCAAAATGGGTCAAAAGAAGGACTTGACAGGCTCAGAAAAGTCAAAAATAGTGAGATATCTTGCAGAGGGATGCAGCACTCTTAAAATTGCAAAGCTTCTGAAGCGTGATCATCGAACAATCAAGCGTTTCATTCAAAATAGTCAACAGGGTCGCAAAAAGCGTGTGGAAAAACCAAGGCGCAAAATAACTGCCCATGAACTGAGAAAAGTCAAGCGTGCAGCTGCCAAGATGCCACTTGCCACCAGTTTGGCCATATTTCAGAGCTGCAACATCACTGGAGTGCCCAAAAGCACAAGGTGTGCAATACTCAGAGACATGGCCAAGGTAAGAAAGGCTGAAAGACGACCACCACTGAACAAGACACACAAGCTGAAACATCAAGACTGGGCCAAGAAATATCTCAAGACTGATTTTTCTAAGGTTTCATGGACTGATGAAATGAGAGTGAGTCTTGATGGGCCAGATGGATGGGCCCGTGGCTGGATTGGTAAAGGGCAGAGAGCTCCAGTCCGACTCAGACGCCAGCAAGGTGGAGGTGGAGTACTGGTTTGGGCTGGTATCATCAAAGATGAGCTTGTGGGGCCTTTTCGGGTTGAGGATGGAGTCAAGCTCAACTCCCAGTCCTACTGCCAGTTTCTGGAAGACACCTTCTTCAAGCAGTGGTACAGGAAGAAGTCTGCATCCTTCAAGAAAAACATGATTTTCATGCAGGACAATGCTCCATCACACGCATCCAAGTACTCCACAGCGTGGCTGGCAAGAAAGGGTATAAAAGAAGAAAATCTAATGACATGGCCTCCTTGTTCACCTGATCTGAACCCCATTGAGAACCTGTGGTCCATCATCAAATGTGAGATTTACAAGGAGGGAAAACAGTACACCCCTCTGAACAGTGTCTGGGAGGCTGTGGTTGCTGCTGCATGCAATGTTGATGGTGAACAGATCAAAACACTGACATAATCCATGGATGGCAGGCTTTTGAGTGTCCTTGCAAAGAAAGGTGGCTATATTGGTCACTGATTTGTTTTTGTTTTGTTTTTGAATGTCAGAAATGTATATTTGTGAATGTTGAGATGTTATATTGGTTTCACTGGTAAAAATAAATAATTGAAATGGGTATATATTTGTTTTTTGTTAAGTTGCCTAATAATTATGCACAGTAATAGTCACCTGCACACACAGATATTCCCCTAAAATAGCTATAACTAAAAACAAACTAAAAACTACTTCCAAAACTATTCAGCTTTGATATTAATGAGTTTTTTGGGTTCATTGAGAACATGGTTGTTGTTCAATAATAAAATTAATCCTCAAAAATACAACTTGCCTAATAATTCTGCACTCCCTGTATATATATATATCTATATATATATATATATATATATATATATATATATATATATATATATATATATACAGGGAGTGCAGAATTATTAGGCAAGTTGTATTTTTGAGGATTAATTTTATTATTGAACAACAACCATGTTCTCAATGAACCCAAAAAACTCATTAATATCAAAGCTGAATAGTTTTGGAAGTAGTTTTTAGTTTGTTTTTAGTTATAGCTATTTTAGGGGAATATCTGTGTGTGCAGGTGACTATTACTGTGCATAATTATTAGGCAACTTAAAAAAAACAAATATATACCCATTTCAATTATTTATTTTTACCAGTGAAACCAATATAACATCTCAACATTCACAAATATACATTTCTGACATTCAAAAACAAAACAAAAACAAATCAGTGACCAATATAGCCACCTTTCTTTGCAAGGACACTCAAAAGCCTGCCATCCATGGATTCTGTCAGTGTTTTGATCTGTTCACCATCAGCATTGCGTGCAGCAGCAACCACAGCCTCCCAGACACTGTTCAGAGAGGTGTACTGTTTTCCCTCCTTGTAAATCTCACATTTGATGATGGACCACAGGTTCTCAATGGGGTTCAGATCAGGTGAACAAGGAGGCCATGTCATTAGATTTTCTTATTTTATACCCTTTCTTGCCAGCCACGCTGTGGAGTACTTGGACGCGTGTGATGGAGCATTGTCCTGCATGAAAATCATATTTTTCTTGAAGGATGCAGACTTCTTCCTATACCACTGCTTGAAGAAGGTGTCTTCCAGAAACTGGCAGTAGGACTGGGAGTTGAGCTTGACTCCATCCTCAACCCGAAAAGGCCCCACAAGCTCATCTTTGATGATACCAGCCCAAACCAGTACTCCACCTCCACCTTGCTGGCGTCTGAGTCGGACTGGAGCTCTCTGCCCTTTACCAATCCAGCCACGGGCCCATCCATCTGGCCCATCAAGACTCACTCTCATTTCATCAGTCCATAAAACCTTAGAAAAATCAGTCTTGAGATATTTTTTGGCCCAGTCTTGACGTTTCAGCTTGTGTGTCTTGTTCAGTGGTGGTCGTCTTTCAGCCTTTCTTACCTTGGCCATGTCTCTGAGTATTGCACACCTTGTGCTTTTGGGCACTCCAGTGATGTTGCAGCTCTGAAATATGGCCAAACTGGTGGCAAGTGGCATCTTTGCAGCTGCACGCTTGACTTTTCTCAGTTCATGGGCAGTTATTTTGTGCCTTGTTTTTTCCACACGCTTCTTGTGACCCTGTTGACTATTTTGAATGAAACGCTTGATTGTTCGATGATCACGTTTCAGAAGCTTTGCAATTTTAAGAGTGATGCATCCCTCTGCAAGATATCTCACTATTTTTGACTTTTCTGAGCCTGTCAAGTCCTTCTTTTGACCCATTTTGCCAAAGGAAAGGAAGTTGCCTAATAATTATGCACACCTGATATAGGGTGTTGATGTTATTAGACCACACCCCTTCTCATTACAGAGATGCACATCACCTAATATGCTTAATTGGTAGTAGGCTTTCGAGCCTATACAGCTTGGAGTAAGACAACATGCATAAAGAGGATGATGTGGTCAAAATACTCATTTGCCTAATAATTCTGCACTCCCTGTATATATATTACATTCCAGTTTACTGCCCCTTTATGCAAGGACTTGCCAGATGCAAGGAGGCATTTTATTTAAGATTTTTACATCTGCATAACATGTTATACTCTCAGGCTAAGATTGCTCAGTGTTTGAAATGATACAGGTTAACTTAAAACTGTTCAGTTTACACTACAGCTGACTTAATTTTGAATTACATACCAACAAGCCTAAATCCTGCATTTAACCAGATCTAATGGTATGAGTACCACAGCTTATGGTTCCACCAAGACCATATAGAGTACAGCATTTTCAAAATCCATAAGTACAGCTGACAGATGGGAACATTTGTACACTATATTTGAAGTGGTGCTCTTGGTTGGGGAAAATGGGGGGGGGGAACAAACATATGTCAACCTTTTAAAAGTACTTTTCTTCATCTAGCCATCTACCCAGATCATTAATGTACAATTTTGAATTCACACAATTATTTTTGTTTGCACATTTACAAATATGATTCTTTAACAAGTGATCTCTTAATTTCTGCATTTATTTTATCATGCATGTCACACACTGTTGATTTAAGGGATGCAAGGTGCATACATGTTTCCTCCTGTGAGTGTTTCTGTGGGTGCCTGTGTTTATGTCTTTGTGCTTTGGTTTGTGTCTGAGTGTGTATGTATTTTTCTTCTGTTGGTTTCTCTGTGAGGGTGGGTGTGTATGTCTGTGCATTTTCTGTGGATTTCTGTGAGGGTGTGTGTGCATATGTCTTTAAGCTTTTTCTATGGGTGTCTCTGTGAAGGTGTGTGTATGTTTGTCTTTGTGTATTTTCTCTGGATGCCTCTGTGAGGGTGTGTGTGTGTGTGTGTATGTATGTATGTATGTCTGTGTTTTCTGTGGATGTCTCTGTGAGGGTGTGTGTTTTCTGTGGGTGTCTCTGTGAGGGTGTGTGTATGTCTTTGTGTGTTTTCTGTGGATGCCTCACTGAGGGTGTGTTTATGTATGTATTTCTGTGTTTTCTGTGGTTGTCTCTCTGTGTGTGTATGTCTTTGTGTGTTTTCTGTGGATGCCTCACTGAGGGTGTGTTTATGTATGTATTTCTGTGTTTTCTGTGGTTGTCTCTCTGTGTGTGTATGTCTTTGTGTGTTTTCTGTGGGAGTCTCTGTGTGTGTATATGTCTTTGTGTTTTCTGAGGCTGTCTCTGTCAGTGTTTCCTTGGGTGTATGTGCAAGTTTGAGTTTGTGTGTGTGTGTCCATTCCTTTTTAGGACATTTTGACCTTGCTACTGATTATTTACATCTTTCTACAGACTTTGAGACTAACAAGACCTTTCCGGAAGTCACCAATCCACCATTTAACCTTTAAATGATTGTTTAGGCAGTTCAGGGCCCTTCCTTTCAGCCACTGCATGCTGTTGTCATCATTTAGTTGGCATCTTCCTTTACAAAAAGATAATCAGAACTTCATATTTTCTTTTGTAAATCTCCTTTTCTCCTGTTAAGTGTAGTCAGTCCACGGGTCATCCATTACTTATGGGATTATAACTCCTCCCTAACAGGAAGTGCAAGAGGATCACCCAAGCAGAGCTGCTATATAGCTCCTCCCCTCTACGTCATACCCAGTCATTCTCTTGCACCTAACTAAAGATAGGACGTGTGAGAGGACTGTGGTGTGTTAAACTTAATTTTTATTTTTTCAATCAAAAGTTTGTTATTTTAAACGGCACCGGAGTGTGTTGTTTGTTCTCAGGCAGCATTGGAAGAAGAATCTGCCTGAGTTTTCTATGATCTTAGCGGTCGTAACTAAGATCCACTTGCTGTTCTCGGCCATTCTGAGGAGTGAGGTAACTTCAGAACAGGGGATAGCATGCAGGGCCCACCTGCAAGGAGGTATGTGCAGTAAATTATTTTCTAAGGAATGGAATTGACTGAGAAAATACTGCTAATACCGATGTAATGTAAGTGCAGCCTTAAATGCAGTAGTAGCGACTGGTATCAGGCTGATATGTATGTATGTATACTCTGAGGTATTTCTGGGGAATGGAATTTCACTAAGAAAATACTGTCAATATTAAAGTAATATTTGACCCTGCACTGCAGTGAAAGCGACTAGCAGCAGGTTTATTAATAACACTTCATAATTTTCAATTTTAAAACGTTTACTGGCATGTTAATCGTTTTTTCTGAGGTACTTGGTGATAAAACTTTATGGGCATGATTTTTACCACATGGCTGTCGTTTTTTTCTGCATAAAAACAGTTTACTGAGCTTCCCCACTGTTGTAATATGAGTGGGAGGGGCCTATTTTAGCGCTTTATTGCGCAGTAAAAATTTAGTCACAGTCTTCCTATTTCTTCCTCCATGATCCAGGACGTCTCTACAGAGCCCAGGGGTCTCCAAAACTAGTTTTGAGGGAGGTAATCATTCACAGCAGACCTGTGACAGTGTGTTTGACTGTTATAAAAACGTTTATTATTTCAACTGTTATCCGTTTTGGGTATTAAGGGGTTAATCATCCTTTTGCTGGTGGGTGCAATCCTCTGCTAACTTTATACATTTTCTGTTAAAAATTGGTTGTTTTAACATATTTGGTTCATTGTTAATTCAACTGTGTCACATTTTTATGTTTCTTAAAGGCGCAGTAGCCTTTTTTATATAGCTTGTAAATTTATTTAAAAGTTTTTTCCAAGCTTGCTAGTGTTATTGCTAGTCTGTTTAAACATGTCTGACACAGATGAATCTGTTTGTTCACTATGTTTAAAGGCCAATGTGGAGCCCAATAGAAATTTGTGCACTCAATGTATAGATGTTACTTTGAATAAAAGTCAAACTTTATATGTTAAAAAAAAAAATATCACCAGACAATGAGGGAAGTTATGCCGACTAACTCTCCTCACGTGTCAGTACCTTTGCCTCCCGCTCAGGAGGTGCGTGATATTGTGGCGCCAAGTACATCAGGGCGGCCCATACAAATCACTTTGCAAGACATGGCTAATGTTATGACTGAAGTACTATCTAAATTGCCAGAATTAAGAGGTAAACGCGATCACTCTGGGGTAAGAACAGAGTGCGCTGATAATAGTAGAGCCATGTCTGATACTGCGTCACAATTTGCAGAACATGAGGACGGAGAGCTTCATTCTGTGGGTGACGGATCTGATCCAAGTAAACTGGATTCAGAGATTTCAAATTTTAAATTTAAGCTTGAGAACCTCCGTGTATTTCTAGGGGAGGTATTAGCGGCTCTGAATGATTGTAACACGGTTCCAATTCCAGAGAAAGTATGTAGGCTGGATAAATATTTTGCGGTACCGGCGTGTACTGACGTTTTTCCTATACCTAAAAGGCTTACAGAAATTGTTAACAAGGAGTGGGATAGACCCGGTGTGCCCTTTTCACCCCCTCCTATATTTAGAAAAATGTTTCCAATAGACGCCACCACACGGGACCTATGGCAGACGGTCCCTAAGGTGGAGGGAGCAGTTTCTACTCTGGCTAAGTGCACCACTATCCCGGTGGAGGATAGCTGTGCTTTTTCAGATCCAATGGATAAAAAGTTAGAGGGTTACCTTAAGAAAATGTTTGTTCAGCAAGGTTTTATATTACAACCCCTTGCATGCATCGCGCCTGTCACTGCTGCGGCGGCATTCTGGTTTGAGTCTCTGGAAGAGACCCTTAGCACAGCTCCATTGGATGAGATTATGAACAAGCTTAAAGCCCTTAAGCTAGCTAATTCATTTATTTCTGATGCCGTAGTACACTTAACCAAACTTACGGCTAAGAACTCCGGATTCGCCATTCAAGCGCGCAGAGCGCTGTGGCTTAAATCCTGGTCAGCTGATGTGACTTCTAAATCTAAATTGCTTAATATTCCTTTCAAAGGGCAGACATTATTCGGGCCTGGCTTGAAAGAAATTATCGCTGACATTACTGGAGGTAAGGGCCATGCCCTGCCTCAAGACAGTTCCAAACCAAAGGCTAAACAGTCTAATTTTCGTGCCTTTCGTAATTTCAAGGCAGGAGCAGCATCAACTTCCTCCGCTCCAAGACAGGAAGGAACTGTTGCTCGCTACAGACAGGGCTGGAAACCTAACCAGTCCTGGAACAAGGGCAAGCAGGCCAGAAAACCTGCTGCTGCCCCTAAGACAGCATGAAGTGAGGGCCCCCGATCCGGAAACGGATATAGTGGGGGGCAGACTTTCTCTCTTTGCCCAGGCTTGGGCAAGAGATGTCCAGGATCCCTGGGCGTTGGAAATCATATCTCAGGGATATCTTCTGGACTTCAAAGCTTCTCCTCCACAAGGGAGATTTCATCTTTCAAGGTTATCAGCAAACCAGATAAAGAAAGAGGCGTTTCTACGCTGTGTACAAGACCTCTTACTAATGGGAGTGATCCACCCAGTTCCGCGGTCGGAACACGGGCAAGGATTCTATTCAAATCTGTTTGTGGTTCCCAAAAAAGAGGGAACCTTCAGACCAATCTTGGACTTAAAGATCCTAAACAAACTCCTAAGAGTTCCATCGTTCAAAATGGAAACTATTCGAACCATCTTACCCATGATCCAAGAGGGTCAGTACATGACCACAGTGGATTTAAAGGATGCCTACCTTCACATACCGATTCACAAGGATCATTACCGGTATCTAAGATTTGCCTTCCTAAACAGGCATAACCAGTTTGTAGCTCTTCCCTTCGGGTTAGCTACGGCTCCAAGAATCTTTACAAAGGCTCTCTTCTGGCGGTTTTAAGACCGCGAGGCATAGCGGTAGCTCCGTACCTAGACAACATTCTGATACAAGCGTCAAGTTTCCAAACTGCCAAGTCTCATACAGAGTTAGTTCTGGCATTTCTAAGGTTGCATGGGTGGAAGGTGAACGTAGAAAAGAGTTCTCTATTGCCACTCACAAGAGTTCCCTTTCTAGGGACTCTGATAGATTCTGTAGAAATGAAAATTTACCTGACGGAGGACAGGTTATCAAAACTTCTAAATGCTTGCCGTGTCCTTCATTCCATTCAACACCCGTCAGTGGCTCAGTGCATGGAGGTAATCGGCTTAATGGTAGCGGCAATGGACATAGTACCATTTGCGCGCCTGCATCTCAGACCGCTGCAATTGTGCATGCTAAGTCAGTGGAATGGGGATTACTCAGATTTGTCCCCTCTGCTAAATCTGGATCAAGAGACCAGAGATTATCTTCTATGGTGGCTTTCTCGGCCACATCTGTCCAAGGGGATGCCCTTCCGCAGGCCAGATTGGACGATTGTAACAACAGACGCCAGCCTTCTAGGTTGGGGCGCAGTCTGGAATTCCCTGAAGGCTCAGGGATCATGGACTCAGGAGGAGAGACTCCTTCCAATAAACATTCTGGAATTAAGAGCAATTTTCAATGCTCTTCTGGCTTGGCCTCAGTTAGCAACTCTGAGGTTCATCAGGTTTCAGTCGGACAACATCACGACTGTGGCTTACATCAACCATCAAGGAGGAACAAGAAGTTCCCTAGCGATGATGGAAGTCTCAAAGATAATTCGCTGGGCAGAGTCTCACTCTTGCCACCTGTCAGCGATCCACATCCCAGGCGTGGAGAACTGGGAGGCGGATTTTCTAAGTCGCCAGACCTTTCATCCGGGGGAGTGGGAACTTCATCCGGAGGTGTTTGCCCAACTGCTTCATCATTGGGGCAAACCAGATCTGGATCTCATGGCGTCTCGCCAGAACGCCAAGCTTCTTTGTTACGGATCCAGGTCCAGGGACCCGGGAGCGGTGCTGATAGATGCTCTGACAGCACCTTGGGTCTTCAACATGGCTTATATGTTTCCACCTTTCCCGATGCTTCCTCGATTGATTGCCAGGATCAAACAGGAGAGAGCATCAGTGATTCTAATAGCGCCTGCGTGGCCACGCAGGACCTGGTATGCAGATCTAGTGGACATGTCGTCCTGTCCACCATGGTCTCTGCCTCTGAGACAGGACCTTCTGATTCAGGGTCCTTTCAAACATCCAAATCTAATTTCTCTGAGGCTGACTGCATGGAGATTGAACGCTTGATTCTATCAAAGCGTGGATTCTCGGAGTCAGTGATTGATACCTTAATACAGGCTAGGAAACCTGTTACCATAAAATATGGCGTAAATACTTATATTGGTGCGAATCCAAGAGTTACTCATGGAGTAAGGTTAGGATTCCTAGGATATTGTCTTTTCTACAAGAGGGTTTAGAAAAGGGTTTATCTGCTAGTTCGTTAAAGGGACAGATTTCAGCTCTGTCTATCCTTTTACACAAACGTCTGGCAGAAGTTCCAGACGTTCAGGCTTTTTGTCAGGCTTTGGCTAGGATTAAGCCTGTGTTTAAGACTGTTGCTCCGCCGTGGAGCTTAAACTTAGTTCTTAACGTTCTGCAAGGTGTTCCGTTTGAACCCCTTCATTCCATCGATATCAAGCTGTTATCTTGGAAAGTTCTGTTTTTAATGGCTATTTCCTCGGCTCGAAGAGTCTCTGAGTTATCGGCCTAACATTGTGATTCTCCTTATCTGATTTTTCATTCAGACAAGGTAGTTCTGCGTACTAAACCTGGGTTCTTACCTAAGGTAGTCACTAACAAGAATATCAATCAAGAGATTGTTGTTCCATCATTGTGCCCTAACCCTTCTTCAAAGAAGGAACGACTTTTGCACAATCTGGACGTCGTCCGTGCCCTGAAATTTTATTTGCAGGCAACTAAAGATTTTCGTCAAACTTCTTCCCTGTTTGTCGTTTATTCTGGACAGAGGAGAGGTCAAAAAGCTTCGGCTACCTCTCTCTCTTTTTGGCTTCGTAGCATAATACGTTTAGCCTATGAGACTGCTGGACAGCAGCCTCCTGAAAGGATTACAGCTCATTCTACTAGAGCTGTGGCTTCCACTTGGGCCTTTAAGAATCAGGCCTCTGTTGAACAGATTTACAAGGCTGCAACTTGGTCTTCACTTCACACTTTTTCAAAATTTTACAAATTTGACACTTTTGCTTCTTCGGAGGCTGTTTTTGGGAGAAAGGTTCTACAGGCAGTGGTTCCTTCCGTGTAAAGATCCTGCCTGTCCCTCCCGTCATCCGTGTACTTTTAGCTTTGGTATTGGTATCCCATAAGTAATGGATGACCCGTGGACTGACTACACTTAACAGGAGAAAATATAATTTATGCTTACCTGATAAATTCATTTCTCCTGTAGTGTAGTCAGTCCACGGCCCGCCCTGTTTTTACGGCAGGTCTAAATTTTAATTAAACTCCAGTCACCACTGCACCCTATAATTTATCCTTTCTCGTATGGTTTCGGTCGAATGACTGGATATGACGTAGAGGGGAGGAGCTATATAGCAGCTCTGCTTGGGTGATCCTCTTGCACTTCCTGTTAGGGAGGAGTTATAATCCCATAAGCAATGGATGACCCGTGGACTGACTACACTACAGGAGAAATGAATTTATCAGGTAAGCATAAATTATATTTTTTTTTGCAAAACTGTAGTTTACCTCATCAGGTCAATGTAAACAAGTGCTGAGTGTCTCTTTGGTGTCTGTGTCTGAGTGTGTTTCTTTGCATGTCTGCTAGAGTGTCTATATGTGAATCCTTATGTGTGAGTGTGTTTCAGTGTATGAGTGTGTCTGTGGTGTGTATGTTACTACCTTTACAACATTTCCAAGTTTAAATAGACACTTAAGAATAAAGTGCATATACGTTTTAGTCACTTGGTCAAAAATTGCACATGTCAAGGGGGGGGGCTGATCAACAGTTAAAGGGCCACTAAACCCAAAATCTTTCTTTCATGATTGAGATAGAGAATATAAATTTAAACAACATTACAATTTACTTCCATTATTTATTTTGCTTCATTTTTTCAAATTTTTTAGTTGAAGAAAAAGCAATGCACATGGTGAGCCAATCACACGAGGCTTCTATGTGCAGCAACCAATCAGCAGCTAGTGAGCATATCTAGATATGCTTTTCATCAAAGAATATCAAGAGAATAAAACAAATTAGATAATATAAGTAAATTAGAAAGATGTTTAAAATTGCATTCTCTTTCTAAATCATAAAAGAAAAAATGTGGGTGGCATGTCCCTTTAAGTATATATATATATATATATATATATATATATATATATATATATATATATATATATTCTGATTGTAGGTAATATATCTGTTACTTGTTATTTTGACAATTTTTTCCTCCTTAGGAAAATAGTTCCACAGTTGCTGGAGTTTGATTTTTTTTCCTTCTGGTCTTAAACGACATTTATAGTGTTAAAATTGCATGTTCTAATCTGTTAGAGCAGATCGATTTAACACTAATGATGCTGTAAAGCTTTTTGATAAACCCTTTGCGGGACCCAGAGAGCACTAATCTGCAGTGCTAGTTGCACAACCCTGATTTAAATCTGTTTAAAGGGACAGTCTAGTACAAAAAAAACTTTCATTATTCAGATAGGGCATGTGATTTTAAACTATTTTCAAATTTACATCTATCACAAATTTTGCTTTGTTCTCTTGGTAGTCTTAGTTGAAAGCTAAACCTAGGAGGTTCATATTCTAATTTTTAAGCCCTTGAAGGCTGTCTCTCATCTCAGGGCATTTTTACAGTTTTTCACCACTAGTGGGTGTTAGTTCATGTGTTTCATATAGATAACACATGTGGAGTTCCTAGGGACCCGCACTGATTGGCTAAAATACAAGTCTGTCAAAAGAACTGAAATAAGGGGCAGCTTGCAGAGGCTTAGATACAAGATAATCACAGGGGTAAAAAGTGTATTAATAAGGGCATGTCCAGGCTATGGCCCAAGATGGCTGCTACACTGGAAGCTCTGTCCAACTGATTTACAATCTGCCTTGTAATCAACATGTTGTGCACTCATCCAGACTGTAACTGAACCTCATGAAGTAGCTAACGCTTTGCTGGATTGGATTACATTTATATTGAAAGGACAGGGGCCTCTCAGACTGGACCACTGGGAGATCTCTTGGCGGCCTGCAAGGAAAGAGAACTCAGCACCCCCGGGAAACCGGGTGAGCAGAGTAATCATTGTGCATCTGCATTTATTTGTTATTGTACTGCTATGGAGGAACTATTTTATGCTGTGAAGGCTCTGATGGAAGACTATGAGAAGAGATTATGTGCAAGAATAGATAGAATTATATTATCTAAGAATGCACCAACTTTCCTAAATAGTGCTGCCACGTGGAGATGCATCCTGGAGTGCATTGCGGTCCCCTGGGTTGCAGAGTTTAAGTTCAGCGGTTTGTTTGGCTGCAGGAGACAGCGGCTACACGATGCAGAATCTGCCTGATCCCCTACACCCTTGCTGGACCTTACAAAGGCATGATTTTGAGACACCGGAGCTTACTTTGGGCACTAACACAGACACCTACAGGGAGTGCAGAATTATTAGGCAAATGAGTATTTTGACCACATCATCCTCTTTATGCATGTTGTCTTACTCCAAGCTGTATAGGCTCGAAAGCCTACTACCAATTAAGCATATTAGGTGATGTGCATCTCTGTAATGAGAAGGGGTGTGGTCTAATGACATCAACACCCTATATCAGGTGTGCATAATTATTAGGCAACTTCCTTTCCTTTGGCAAAATGGGTCAAAATAAGGACTTGACAGGCTCAGAAAAGTCAAAAATAGTGAGATATCTTGCAGAGGGATGCATCACTATTAAAATTGCAAAGCTTCTGAAACGTGATCATCGAACAATCAAGCGTTTCATTCAAAATAGTCAACAGGGTCGCAAGAAGCGTGTGGAAAAAACAAGGCGCAAAATAACTGCCCATGAACTGAGAAAAGTCAAGCGTGCAGCTGCCAAGATGCCACTTGCCACCAGTTTGGCCATATTTCAGAGCTGCAACATCACTGGAGTGCCCAAAAGCACAAGGTGTGCAATACTCAGAGACATGGCCAAGGTAAGAAAGGCTGAAAGACGACCACCACTGAACAAGACACACAAGCTGAAACGTCAAGAATGGGCCAAGAAATATCTCAAGACTGATTTTTCTAAGGTTTTATGGACTGATGAAATGAGAGTGAGTCTTGATGGG
The DNA here is from genome assembly GCF_027579735.1 of Bombina bombina. Taxonomy (NCBI): domain Eukaryota; kingdom Metazoa; phylum Chordata; class Amphibia; order Anura; family Bombinatoridae; genus Bombina; species Bombina bombina. The sequence continues at coordinate 365,074,811 of NC_069505.1, read as the reverse complement.
CCCGTGGCTGGATTGGTAAAGGGCAGAGAGCTCCAGTCCGACTCAGACGCCAGCAAGGTGGAGGTGGAGTACTGGTTTGGGCTGGTATCATCAAAGATGAGCTTGTGGGGCCTTTTCGGGTTGAGGATGGAGTCAAGCTCAACTCCCAGTCCTACTGCCAGTTTCTGGAAGACACCTTCTTCAAGCAGTGGTACAGGAAGAAGTCTGCATCCTTCAAGGAAAATATGATTTTCATGCAGGACAATGCTCCATCACACGCGTCCAAGTACTCCACAGCGTGGCTGGCAAGAAAGGGTATAAAAGAAGAAAATCTAATGACATGGCCTCCTTGTTCACCTGATCTGAACCCCATTGAGAACCTGTGGTCCATCATCAAATGTGAGATTTACAAGGAGGGAAAACAGTACACCTCTCTGAACAGTGTCTGGGAGGCTGTGGTTGCTGCTGCACGCAATGTTGATGGTGAACAGATCAAAACACTGACAGAATCCATGGATGGCAGGCTTTTGAGTGTCCTTGCAAAGAAAGGTGGCTATATTGGTCACTGATTTGTTTTTGTTTTGTTTTTGAATGTCAGAAATGTATATTTGTGAATGTTGAGATGTTATATTGGTTTCACTGGTAAAAATAAATAATTGAAATGGGTATATATTTGTATTTTGTTAAGTTGCCTAATAATTATGCACAGTAATAGTCACCTGCACACACAGATATCCCCCCTAAAATAGCTATAACTAAAAACAAACTAAAAACTACTTCCAAAACTATTCAGCTTTGATATTAATGAGTTTTTTGGGTTCATTGAGAACATGGTTGTTGTTCAATAATAAAATTAATCCTCAAAAATACAACTTGCCTAATAATTCTGCACTCCCTGTATTAGCAACCTGAGGACTACGGTAAGGTACGAGATTCGTTACCGGATGGTCACCCTCGGCATCCCGGTTCTGGATATTCCCCTGCCGACCCTTCTGAGGGCGGTGTGGGCCCTTCCGGTGCTGGGTCTCTTAGAGATTACAGTATCGCATTTCAGGAGGTACATAGCCTTCTTTGGCATCCTTTTCATTACCTTCGTTGCATGGGTGTCATGAGTTATTGCTTTACTACGCCACATGTGTCTTGGTCAGCTGTCCTGCAGCAAGAAATGAACTGCTGGGATATTTTTATTCAAGACCTCCCTCGCAATAGAACCGGGGAAGGCTAAATCCCCTCACCTTCTTGGTAGCCGAGGACAGCTAAAAATATGTGAGATGGTCCTTGTCTATTATACAGGGAGTGCAGAATTATTAGGCAAGTTGTATTTTTGAGGATTAATTTTATTATTGAACAACAACCATGTTCTCAATGAACCCAAAAAACTCATTAATATCAAAGCTGAATAGTTTTGGAAGTAGTTTTTAGTTTGTTTTTAGTTATAGCTATTTTAGGGGGATATCTGTGTGTGCAGGTGACTATTACTGTGCATAATTATTAGGCAACTTAACAAAAAACAAATATATACCCATTTCAATTATTTATTTTTACCAGTGAAACCAATATAACATCTCAACATTCACAAATATACATTTCTGACATTCAAAAACAAAACAAAAACAAATCAGTGACCAATATAGCCACCTTTCTTTGCAAGGACACTCAAAAGCCTGCCATCCATGGATTCTGTCAGTGTTTTGATCTGTTCACCATCAACATTGCGTGCAGCAGCAACCACAGCCTCCCAGACACTGTTCAGAGAGGTGTACTGTTTTCCCTCCTTGTAAATCTCACATTTGATGATGGACCACAGGTTCTCAATGGGGTTCAGATCAGGTGAACAAGGAGGCCATGTCATTAGATTTTCTTCTTTTATACCCTTTCTTGCCAGCCACGCTGTGGAGTACTTGGACGCGTGTGATGGAGCATTGTCCTGCATGAAAATCATGTTTTTCTTGAAGGATGCAGACTTCTTCCTGTACCACTGCTTGAAGAAGGTGTCTTCCAGAAACTGGCAGTAGGACTGGGAGTTGAGCTTGACTCCATCCTCAACCCGAAAAGGCCCCACAAGCTCATCTTTGATGATACCAGCCCAAACCAGTACTCCACCTCCACCTTGCTGGCGTCTGAGTCGGACTGGAGCTCTCTGCCCTTTACCAATCCAGCCACGGGCCCATCCATCTGGCCCATCAAGACTCACTCTCATTTCATCAGTCCATAAAACCTTAGCAAAATCAGTCTTGAGATATTTCTTGGCCCAGTCTTGACGTTTCAGCTTGTGTGTCTTGTTCAGTGGTGGTCGTCTTTCAGCCTTTCTTACCTTGGCCATGCCTCTGAGTATTGCACACCTTGTGCTTTTGGGCACTCCAGTGATGTTGCAGCTCTGAAATATGGCCAAACTGGTGGCAAGTGGCATCTTGGCAGCTGCACGCTTGACTTTTCTCAGTTCATGGGCAGTTATTTTGCGCCTTGGTTTTTCCACACGCTTCTTGCGACCCTGTTGACTATTTTGAATGAAACGCTTGATTGTTCGATGATCACGCTTCAGAAGCTTTGCAATTTTAAGAGTGCTGCATCCCTCTGCAAGATATCTCACTATTTTTGACTTTTCTGAGCCTGTCAAGTCCTTCTTTTGACCTATTTTGCCAAAGGAAAGGAAGTTGCCTATTAATTATGCACACCTGATATAGGGTGTTGATGTCATTAGACCACACCCCTTCTCATTACAGAGATGCACATCACCTAATATGCTTAATTGGTAGTAGGCTTTCGAGCCTATACAGCTTGGAGTAACACAACATGCAAAAAGAGGATGATGTGGTCAAAATAATCATTTGCCTAATAATTCTGCACTCCCTGTATAATTTGCGTGTGTACCCACTACTCTGTAGGCTTAGATGGTTACAATTTTTTTTAGATCATGACGACTATAAAGTCTGATGCACTGATAAGGAGCTTATAGGTGGACACTATAAGTGTAACTGGGAGCCGTCACTTTTCTAGATATTGCAGCAATGATTTACTCTATGTATTATTCACTCTAATGCATGGGTGAAGTGGAGGAAGGATTGTGTGTAACTAACTCCTATTTAATACCTCTCTCTACGTTGTAAGTGACATTGGGGTTTCTAATTGTTCTTTATTTATATATATGTTTAAAAGAGGAACTCCACTATGTTATTTGCCTAAGTTTTCCCTCATCATCCCTATTAGTCTGTGGAGACCACAGCAGACATGGTGAAATTATTTCATGCACCATGTTACTCTCAATGTAAATTTTACGTACATAGGGTGCTATTATACTTGTCCACAACTGGATTTTCACAGCTGGCGCAGCGCTTATATTATTAATATGGCTTACATATCAAATATATTTTCTCTTGTAAGGTGTATCCAGTCCACGGATCATCCATTACTTGTGGGATATTCTCATTCCCAACAGGAAGTTGCAAGAGGAAACCCACAGCAGAGCTGCAATATAGCTCCTCCCCTAACTGTCATAGCCAGTCATTCTCTTGCAACTCTCAACAAGCAAGGAGGTCGTAAGAGAGAGTGGTTAAATATAGCTAGTTTATTTTCTTCAATCAAAAGTTTGTTATTTTTAAATAGTACCGAAGTTGTGCTATTTTATCTCAGGCAGTAAATAGAAGAAGAATCTGCCTGAGGTTTCTATGATCTTAGCAGGTTGTAACTAAGATCCATTGCTGTTCTCACATATGTCTGAGGGGATTACACAGATAAGATAAAACTTCAGCGAGAGAATGGCGTGCAGTTTATTCTGTTATCAGGTATGTGCAGTTATATTTTTTTCTAGAGATGGAAAACACTAGAAAATGTTGCTGATACCGGATTAAGTTAAGCCTGAATACAGTGATTTAATAACGACTGGTATCATGCTAACTCCCAGGGGTAATACTCTTATGATATTTACAATATAAAACGTTTGCTGGCATGTTTGATCATTTTTATATATAATTTGGTGATAAAATTTTATTGGGGCCTAGTTTTTTCCACATGGCTGGCTTACATTTTGCCTAGAAACAGTTTCCTGAGGCTTTCCACTGTGTTACTATGAGTGGGAGGGGCCTATTTTAACGTTTTTTTGGTCAGTTAAAATTACAAACTAAGACATCCAGATTCCCTCAAAGGCCCTCTGAACGCTATAGGACATCTCTAAAGGGCCCAAAGGCTTGCCAAAGTCGTTTATTGGGGAAGGTAGGGCTACAGCTTGCTGTGGCAGTTGGTTGTGACTGTTAAAAAATGTCTATTTCGTTTTTTTGATCCGTTTTTTGTACTAAGGGGTTAATCATCCATTTGCAAGTGGGTGCAATGCTCTGCTAGTCTATTACATACACTGTAAAAAATGTGTTTGATTTACTGTATTTTTTCACTGTTTTTCACTGTTTTTCAAATTCTGACAAAATATGTTTCTCTTAAAGGCATAGTACCATTTTTTATATTTGCTTGATAACTTGATTTAAAGTGTTTTCCAAGCTTGCTAGTCTCATTGCTAGTCTGCATAAACATGTCTGACATAGAAGAAACTCCTTGTTCATTATGTTTAAAAGCCATGGTGGAACCCCCTCTTAGAATGTGTACCAAATGTACTGATTTCATTTTAGGCAATACAGATCATTTTCTGTCTTTTAAAAAAAAAAAAAAAAAAAAATATCACCAAAGGAATCTGACGAGGGGGAAGTTATGCCGACTAACTTTCCCCACGTGTCAGACCCTTTGACTCCCGCTTAAGGGACTCACGCTCAAATGACGCCAAGTACATCTAGGGCGCCCATAGCGTTTACTTTACAAGACATGGCGACAATCATGGATAATACACTGTCAGCGGTATTAGCTAGACTACCTGAACTTAGAGGTAAGCGAGATAGCTCTGGGGTGAGACAAAATGCAGAGCATACTGACGCTTTAAGAACCATGTCTGATACTGCCTCACAATATGCAGAAGCTGAGGAAAGAGAGCTTCAGTCAGTGGGTGATGTTAATGACTCAGGAAGATACCTGATTCTAATATTTCTACATTTAAATTGAAGCTTGTACACCTCCGCGTGTTGCTTAGGGAGGTTTTAGCTGCTCTGAATGACTGTGATTCCATTGCAGTGCCAGATAAATTGTGTAGACTGGATAAATACTTGCAGTGCCGGTGTGTACTGATGTTTTTCCAATACCTAAAAGGTTTACAAAAATTATTAATAAGGAATGGGATAGACCAGGTGTGCCGTTCTCTTCGCCTCCTATTTTTAGAAATTTTTTTCAAATAGACGCCACCACACGGGACTTATGGCAGACAGTCCCTAAGGTGGAGGGAGCAGTTTCTACTCTAGCAAAGCGTACTACTATCCCTGCCGAGGACAGTTGTGCTTTTTTAGATCCAATGGATAAAAAATTAGAAGGTTACCGTAAGAAAATATTTATTCAACAAGGTTTTATCCTACAGCCCCTTGCATGCATTGCCCCTGTCACTGCTGCTGCGGCGTACTGGTTTGAGTCTCTGGAAGAGGCTTTACAGGTAGCGACTCCATTGGATGACATACTTGGAAAACTTAGAGCACTTAAGCTAGCCAATTCTTTTATTTCTGATGCCATTGTTCATTTGACTAAACTAACGGCTAAGAATTCTGGTTTTGCTATACAGGCGCGCAGAGCGCTATGGCTTAAATCATGGTCAGCTGACGTGACTTCAAAATCTAAGCTACTTAACACTCCCTTCAAGGGGCAGACCCTATTCGGGCCTGGTTTGAAGGAGATTATTGCTGATATCACTGGAGGAAAAGGTCATGCCCTTCCTCAGGACAGGTCCAAATCTAGGGCCAAACAGTCTAATTTTCGTGCCTTTCAAAACTTCAAGGCAGGTGCGGCATCAACTTCCTCTAATAATAAACAAGAGGGAACTTTTGCTCAATCTAAGACGGTCTGGAGACCAAACCAGACCTGGAAAAAAGGTAAGCAGGTCAAAAAAGCCTGCTGCTGCCTCTAAGACAGCATGAAGGAACGGCCCCCTATCTGGTAACAGATCTAGTAGTGGGCAGACTTTCACTCTTCGCCCAAGCGTGGGCAAGAGATGTTCAGGATCCCTGGGCGTTGGAAATTATATCCCAGGGATATCTTCTGGACTTCAAAGCTTCCCCCCCAAAAGGGAGATTTCACCTTTCGCAATTATCTGCACACCAGATAAAGAGAGAGGCATTCTTACACTGTGTACGAGACCTCCTAGTTATGGAAGTGAACAGGAACAGCGTTTTTACTCAAATCTGTTTGTGGTTCTCAAAAAAGAGGGAACCTTCAGACCAATTTTGGATCTAAAGATCTTAAACAAATTCCTCAAAGTTCCGTCGTTCAAGATGGAAACTATTCGTACCATCCTACCACTGATCCAGGAGGGTCAGTATATGACTACAGTGGATCTAAAGGATGCTTATCTTCACATTCCAATACACAAAGATCATCATCGGTTTCTCAGGTTTGCCTTTCAAGACAGGCATTACCAGTTGTAGCTCTTCCCTTTGGATTAGCTACAGCCCCAAGAATCTTTTCAAAGGTTCTAGTGTCGCTTATGGCGGTCCTAAGGCCGCGGGGCATTGCAGTAGCCCCTTATTTAGACGACATCCTGATACAGGCGTCAAACTTCCAAATTGCCAAGTCTCATACGGACGTAGTACTGACATGTATGAGGTTGCATGGGTGGAAAGTGAACGAGGAAAAGAGTTCTCTATCCCCACTCACAAGAGTTTCCTTTCTGACGGAGTCCAGGTTATCAAAGCTTCTAAATTCCTGCCGGGTTCTTCATTCCATTCCGCGCCCTTCGGTGGCTCAGTGTATGGAAGTAATCGGCTTAATGGTAGCGGCAATGGACATAGTGCCGTTTGCACGCTTACATCTCAAACCACTGTAACTATGCATGCTCAGTCAGTGGGGCGGGGATTACACAGATTTATCCCCTCAACTGAATCTGGACCAAGAGACCAGTGATTCTTTTCCCTGGTAGCTATCTCGGGTCCATTTGTCCAAAGGTATGACCTTTCGCAGGCCAGATTGGACAATTGTAACAACAAATGCCAGCCTTCTAGGTTGGGATGCAGTCTGGAACTCCCTGAAGGCTCAGGGATCGTGGACTCAGGAGGAGTCTCTCCTTCCAATAAATATTCTGGAACTAAGAGCTATATTCAAGGCTCTTCAGGCTTGGCCTTAGTTAGCAACTCTGAGGTACATCAGATTTCCGTTGGACAACATCACGACTGTAGCTTACATCAACCATCAAGGGGGAACAAGAAGTTCCCTAGAGATGTTAGAAGTTCAAAAATAATTCGCTGGGCAGAGATTCACTCTTGCCACCTATCAGCTATCCATATCCCAGGTGTAGAGCACTGGGAGGCGGATTTTCTAATTCGTCAGACTTTTCATACGGGAGAGTGGGAACTCCATCCGGAGGTATTTGCACAACTGATTCATTGTTGGGGCAAACCAGAACTGGATCTCATGGCGTCTCGCCAGAACGCCAAGCTTCTGTGTTACGGATCCAGGTCCAGGGATCCCAAGGCGACACTGATAGATGCTCTTGCAGCGCCCTGGTCTTTCAACCTGGCTTATGTGTTTCCACCGTTCCCTCTGCTCCCTCGACTGATTGCCAAGACTATCTTCTGACTATGTTCTAAGTACTCATTGTTTTTAATAAATGTTTCTTCTGTTAAGTGTGATCAGTCCACGGGTCATCATTACATCTGGGATATTACTCCTCCCCAACAGGAAGTGCAAGAGGATTCACCCAGCAGAGCTGCATATAGCTCCTCCCCTCTACGTCACTCCCAGTCATTCTCTTGCACCCAACGACTAGATAGGATGTGTGAGAGGACTATGGTGATTATACTTAGTTTTATATCTTCAATCAAAAGTTTGTTATTTTAAAATAGCACCGGAGTGTGTTATTATCTCTCTGGCAGAGTTTGAAGAAGAATCTACCAGAGTTTTTGTTATGATTTTAGCCGGAGTAGTTAAGATCATATTGCTGTTTCTCGGCCATCTGAGGAGAGGTAAACTTCAGATCAGGGGACAGCGGGCAGATGAATCTGCATAGAGGTATGTAGCAGTTTTTATTTTCTGACAATGGAATTGATGAGAAAATCCTGCCATACCGATATAATGTCATGTATGTATACTTTACACTTCAGTATTCTGGGGAATGGTACTTCACTAGAATTACACTGTAAGAAATACATAAAGCTGTTTAATAACTAGAGATTATGTTTAACGTTTTTGCTGGAATGTAAAATCGTTTTCATTTACTGAGGTACTGAGTGAATAAATGTTTGGGCACTATTTTTCCACTTGGCAGTTGCTTAATCTGTTTTCTGACAGTTTCTGTTCTCCCTCACTGCTGTGTGTGAGGGGGAGGGGCCGTTTTTTGGCGCTTTTACTACACATCAAATATTTCAGTCAGCAACTCATTGTATTCCCTGCATGATCCGGTTCATCTCTACAGAGCTCAGGGGTCTTCAAAACTTATTTTGAGGGAGGTAATTTCTCTCAGCAGAGCTGTGAGAATTATAGTTTGACTGAGATAAAAAATGTTTATTCTGTAATTTGTTTCCTGCTTTCAGAATTTGTTATCTTTGCTAATGGGATTAAACCTTTGCTAAAGTTGTGTTATTTACAAGGATTGAGGCTATAACTGTTTCAATTTATTAATTTTCAACTGTCATAGATCTTCTGTGCTTCTTAAAGGCACAGTACGTTTTAATATTATTCTAATTGAATTGTATTTCCAAGTTACAAGTTTATTTGCTAGTGTGTTAAACATGTCTGATTCAGAGGATGATACCTGTGTCATTTGTTGCAATGCCAAAGTGGAGCCCAATAGAAATTTATGTACTAACTGTATTGATGCTACTTTAAATAAAAGTCAATCTGTACAAATTGAACAAATTTCACCAAACAACGAGGGGAGAGTTATGCCGACTAACTCGCCTCACGTGTCAGTACCTACATCTCCCGCTCAGAGGGAGGTGCGTGATATTGTAGCGCCGAGTACATCTGGGCGGCCATTACAAATCACATTACAGGATATGGCTATTGTTATGACTGAGGTTTTGGCTAAATTACCAGAGCTAAGAGGTAAGCGTGATCACTCTGGGGTGAGAACAGAGTGCGCTGATAATATTAGGGCCATGTCAGACACTGCGTCACAGGTGGCAGAACATGAGGACGGAGAGCTTCATTCTGTGGGTGACGGTTCTGATCCAAACAGACTGGATTCAGATATTTCAAATTTTAAATTTAAACTGGAAAACCTCCGTGTATTACTAGGGGAGGTGTTAGCGGCTCTGAATGATTGTAACACAGTTGCAATACCAGAGAAAATGTGTAGGTTGGATAAATATTTTGCGGTACCGACGAGTACTGAGGTTTTTCCTATACCTAAGAGACTTACTGAAATTGTTACTAAGGAGTGGGATAGACCCGGTGTGCCGTTCTCACCCCCTCCGATATTTAGAAAAATGTTTCCAATAGACGCCACCACAAGGGACTTATGGCAAACTTTCCCTAAGGTGGAGGGAGCAGTTTCTACCTTAGCTAAGCGTACCACTATCCCGGTGGAGGATAGCTGTGCTTTTTCAGATCCAATGGATAAAAAATTAGAGGGTTACCTTAAGAAAATGTTTGTTCAACAAGGTTTTATATTGCAACCCCTTGCATGCATTGCGCCGATCACGGCTGCAGCGGCATTCTGGATTGAGTCTCTGGAAGAGAACATTGGTTCAGCTACTCTGGACGACATTACGGACAGGCTTAGAGTCCTTAAACTAGCTAATTCATTCATTTCGGAGGCCGTAGTACATCTTACTAAACTTACGGCGAAGAATTCAGGATTCGCCATTCAGGCACGCAGGACGCTGTGGCTAAAATCCTGGTCAGCTGATGTTACTTCTAAGTCTAAATTGCTTAATATACCTTTCAAAGGGCAGACCTTATTCGGGCCCGGGTTGAAAGAGATTATCGCTGACATTACAGGAGGTAAAGGCCATGCCCTGCCTCAGGACAAAGCCAAAGCCAAGACTAGACAGTCTAATTTTCGTTCCTTTCGTAATTTCAAAGCAGGAGCAGCATCAACTTCCTCTGCACCAAAACAGGAAGGAGCTGTTGCTCGCTACAGACAAGGCTGGAAACCTAACCAGTCCTGGAACAAGGGCAAGCAGACTAGGAAACCTGCTGCTGCCCCTAAAACAGCATGAATTGAGGGCCCCCGATCCGGGATCGGATCTAGTGGGGGGCAGACTTTCTCTCTTCGCCCAGGCTTGGGCAAGAGATGTTCAGGATCCCTGGGCGCTAGAGATAATATCTCAGGGATACCTTCTGGACTTCAAATACTCTCCTCCAAGAGAGAGATTTCATCTGTCAAGATTGTCAACAATCCAGACAAAGAAAGAGGCGTTTCTACGCTGCGTACAAGAGCTCTTGTTAATGGGAGTAATCCATCCAGTTCCACGATCGGAACAGGGACAGGGGTTTTACTCAAATCTGTTTGTGGTTCCCAAAAAAGAGGGAACTTTCAGACCAATCCTGGACTTAAAGATCCTAAACAAATTCCTAAGAGTTCCATCGTTCAAGATGGAGACTATTCGGACAATTTTACCTATGATCCAAGAGGGTCAGTACATGACCACTGTAGATTTAAAAGATGCTTACCTTCACATACCGATTCACAAAGATCATTATCGGTACCTAAGGTTTGCCTTCCTAGACAGGCATTACCAGTTTGTGGCTCTTCCATTCGGATTGGCTACAGCTCCAAGAATCTTCACAAAGGTTCTGGGTGCTCTTCTGGCGGTACTAAGACCGCGGGGAATCTCGGTAGCTCCATACCTAGACGACATTCTGATACAAGCTTCAAGCTTTCAAACTGCCAAGTCTCATACAGAGTTAGTGCTGGCATTTCTAAGGTCACATGGATGGAAGGTGAACGAAAAGAAAAGTTCACTCGTTCCACTCACAAGAGTTCCCTTCCTGGGGACTCTTATAGATTCTGTAGAAATGAAGATTTACCTGACAGAGGACAGGCTAACAAGACTTCAAAGTGCTTGCCGCACCCTTCATTCCATTCAACACCCGTCAGTGGCTCAATGCATGGAGGTAATCGGCTTAATGGTAGCGGCAATGGACATAGTACCCTTTGCACGCTTACACCTCAGACCACTGCAACTGTGCATGCTAAGTCAGTGGAATGGCGATTACTCAGACTTATCCCCTTCTCTGAATCTGGATCAAGAGACCAGAAATTCTCTTCTATGGTGGCTTTCTCGGCCACATCTGTCCAGGGGGATGCCATTCAGCAGACCAGACTGGACAATTGTAACAACAGACGCCAGCCTTCTAGGTTGGGGTGCCGTCTGGAATTCTCTGAAGGCTCAGGGACAATGGAGTCAGGAGGAGAGTCTCCTGCCAATAAACATTCTGGAATTGAGAGCAGTTCTCAATGCCCTCCTGGCTTGGCCCCAGTTGACAACTCGGGGGTTCATCAGGTTTCAGTCGGACAACATCACGACTGTAGCTTACATCAACCATCAGGGAGGGACAAGAAGCTCCCTAGCTATGATGGAAGTATCAAAAATAATTCGCTGGGCAGAGTCTCACTCTTGCCACCTGTCAGCAATCCACATCCCGGGAGTGGAGAACTGGGAGGCGGATTTCTTAAGTCGTCAGACTTTTCATCCGGGGGAGTGGGAACTTCATCCGGAGGTCTTTGCCCAAATACTTCGACGTTGGGGCAAACCAGAGATAGATCTCATGGCGTCTCGACAGAACGCCAAGCTTCCTCGTTACGGGTCCAGATCCAGGGATCCAGGAGCAGTCCTGATAGATGCTCTGACAGCACCTTGGGACTTCAGGATGGCTTACGTGTTTCCACCCTTCCCGTTACTTCCTCGATTGATTGCCAGAATCAAACAAGAGAGAGCATCAGTGATTCTAATAGCACCTGCATGGCCACGCAGGACTTGGTATGCAGACCTGGTGGACTTGTCATCCTGTCCACCTTGGTCTCTACCTCTGAAACAGGACCTTCTGATACAGGGTCCCTTCAAACATCAAAATCTAACTTCTCTGAAGCTGACTGCTTGGAAATTGAACGCTTGATTTTATCAAGACGTGGGTTTTCTGAGTCAGTTATTGATACCTTAATACAGGCTAGGAAACCTGTTACCAGAAAGATTTACCATAAGATATGGCGTAAATACCTATATTGGTGTGAATCCAAAGGTTACTCTTGGAGTAAGGTTAGGATTCCTAGGATATTGTCTTTTCTACAAGAAGGTTTAGAAAAGGGTTTATCTGCTAGTTCATTAAAGGGACCGATCTCAGCTCTGTCCATTCTGTTACACAAACGTCTGTCAGAAGTTCCTGACGTCCAGGCTTTTTGTCAGGCTTTGGCCAGGATTAAGCCTGTGTTTAAAACTGTTGCTCCACCATGGAGTTTAAACCTTGTTCTTAATGTTTTACAGGGCGTTCCGTTTGAACCCCTTCATTCCATTGATATAAAGTTGTTATCTTGGAAAGTTCTATTTTTAATGGCTATTTCCTCGGCTCGAAGAGTCTCTGAATTATCAGCCTTACATTGTGATTCTCCTTATTTGATTTTTCATTTGGATAAGGTAGTCCTGCGTACTAAACCTGGGTTCTTACCTAAGGTAGTTACTAACAGGAATATCAATCAAGAGATTGTTGTTCCTTCTTTATGCCCAAATCCTTCTTCAAAGAAGGAACGTCTACTGCACAACCTGGATGTAGTCCGTGCTCTAAAATTTTACTTACAGGCAACTAAGGAATTTCGACAAACGTCTTCTCTGTTTGTCATTTACTCTGGGCAGAGGAGAGGTCAAAAAGCTTCCGCTACCTCTCTTTCTTTTTGGCTTCGTAGCATAATTCGTTTAGCTTATGAGACTGCTGGACAGCAGCCTCCTGAAAGAATTACAGCTCATTCTACTAGAGCTGTGGCTTCCACTTGGGCCTTCAAGAATGAGGCCTCTGTTGAACAGATTTGCAAGGCTGCAACTTGGTCTTCGCTTCATATTTTTTCCAAATTTTACAAATTTGACACTTTTGCTTCATCGGAGGCTATTTTTGGGAGAAAGGTTCTTAAGGCAGTGGTTCCTTCTGTATAAAGAGCCTGCCTATCCCTCCCGTCATCCGTGTACTTTTGCTTTGGTATTGGTATCCCAGAAGTAATGATGACCCGTGGACTGATCACACTTAACAGAAGAAAACATAATTTATGCTTACCTGATAAATTCCTTTCTTCTGTAGTGTGATCAGTCCACGGCCCGCCCTGTTTTTAAGGCAGGTAAATATTTTTTAATTTATACTCCAGTCACCACTTCACCCTTGGCTTTTCCTTTCTCGTTGGTCCTTGGTCGAATGACTGGGAGTGACGTAGAGGGGAGGAGCTATATGCAGCTCTGCTGGGTGAATCCTCTTGCACTTCCTGTTGGGGAGGAGTAATATCCCAGAAGTAATGATGACCCGTGGACTGATCACACTACAGAAGAAAGGAATTTATCAGGTAAGCATAAATTATGTTTTTTAATAAATGTTTTTAGTAGCTAATTTTAACAGAAATGATTGAGATATTGTCTAAAAAAACACAATACTAGCTATAACGATCACTTTTAAGGGAGCTCTGTAAAATTTAGTGATAGAGACTACCTTTTTTATATTAATGTGGAGTAGCTATATGGTTGCTTGTTAATACCATCTTAAAATATCAAGACCGCCTTAGGGAACACTCCCAGGTGTTTCATAACCAATGAGAAGCAAGCTACACCTTTAAATGAAGATACACCTGTTGCAGATTATTCATCTTGAGAAAGCCCTGTAGAGGGAGAAATGCGTTGATGTGCTGCAACAACCACTGAGATTCACTATATGTAGCTGGAGCTACCACAGTGTTCATGAGGATTGTGCGTTTACGCTAATATAATTAGCTATTGGAAAGACTTTGCAACTAACTCTCTGAACTCCTTATCGGATAATCAAGTTTACTTACATCATTCATTTCTGTACCTTGCGTGCTATCTAGCACTAAGAGCAGGTATTTGTCATCGGATGATCGCTATACTCTAGATAAAAGAGTCACCACTACCGCTGTTGGCTGGTTCCGAATTTGGACCAATTAGAGAGCCCGTTTCGGACAGCGCCCACATAAGTGACGTCATTGCGCTTACGGCTGTAACTAACCCACAGAGAACACCGAGTGGAAAGTCTGGGGTAAGCCCTTGTTTGCTAGCAAACCAACACGTAATAAAAATACTGAAAGTGTACACTGGACTGTTTATACTTGCACCACAATCTCTTTTTGCTATTGCAACTTTTATATGGCGGCAACTTAAGAAGTTTTACTTACGGAGACGTCCGTTTTTATTTGTTATTATCTTTTGTGCAATTAAATTGTGTCATATTTTAGATACGCTATTGTCCTTGTCATATTTTTAAGTATAGAACATATAGTCTTATTTCTTAGCACCTTTAGCTGTAGCGCTCCTGATTCACTCCCCCTTTATAAAACACAATTTATGCTTACCTGATAAATTTATTTCTCTTGTGGTGTATCCAGTCCACGGTCCGCCCTGTCATTTTAAGGCAGGTAATTTTTAAATTTAAACTACAGTAACCACTGCACCCTATGGTTCCTCCTTTCTCGGCTTGTTTTCGGTCGAATGACTGGCTATGACAGTTAGGGGAGGAGCTATATTGCAGCTCTGCTGTGGGTTTCCTCTTGCAACTTCCTGTTGGGAATGAGAATATCCCACAAGTAATGGATGATCCGTGGACTGGATACACCACAAGAGAAATAAATTTATCAGGTAAGCATAAATTGTGTTTTTTATGTCGAGATGTCACCTTGTATACGTTATATTCACTATGTTAAATATGTGTGCCTTGTTATACTACAGCTTTCAAATTTGTCTCTTTAGCCTTAATATAAACTTAATTCATATGTAACTTTCTGCTAACTTTTTGGTTGGTAGGGGAAGCCTCCTCAGGTTTGCAAGCATTGACTGTCATTTTACTGAGCTTATGGAATGTGTAGTTTGCTTTAGCTAGATTTGATATGCTTGTACCCTCCTTAGGTTTAGGGTTGCGGGCCAACCTGTATTCAGTAAAAGAGGAATCCAATCTTGCATAAAGGGCTCATTAGTTACTGGTGACACTGATAAGAAAAAATGTTTTGGTTTAATTACAAATAAAACATTTTTTGAGGGACTTTAAAGGGTCTTTGTGGCTTGTTTAAGGGTTATTAACCCACATGGCTAGTTTAAGAAACACTCTGTGGTGTTTTTTAGGCCCCATAACATCGAGTGAGGTGGGTGGGGCCTATTTTCAGTTGCACAGTTTATTTACCTCAGAAGCATCCAGCTTCTCATACTTCTCCAGAGATTCCTGCTGTATTTGAGGGCTGTAAAGAGGTTTTTTTTCCCCCACAAATCGTTCCTAAAGGGCAGGTAGGTGCCACAGCAGAGCTGTGGCAAGGTGCTGAACGTTATTTTACCGGTTTTGAAGTTTTTTCAATCCGGTTTTTACATTAAGCAGTTAATTTGCATAGTGGTGCAAAGTTACTAAGGCTTTATAATGCTACTGTAAAAATTTTGTTTTGTTTACTGCTTTGTCTATTCTTTTACACAAACGTCTGGCAGATGTCCAAGACGTTCAAGCATTTAGTCAGGCCTTGGTCAGGATCAAGCCTGTATTTAAACCTGTTGCTCCACCATGGAGCCTAAATTTGGTTCTTAATGTACTTCAAGGGGTTCCGTTTGAACCTATGCATTCCATAGATATTAAGCTTCTATCTTGGAAAGTTTTGTTTTAGTAGCTATCTCTTCGGCTCGAAGAGTTTCTGAGTTATCTGCTTTACAGTGTGACTCACCTTACCTAGTTTTCTATGCAGATAAGGTGGTTTTGCGTACCAAACCTGGGTTTCTTCCTAAGGTTGTTTCTAATAGGAATATCAATCAGGAGATTGTTGTTCCTTCTCTGTGTCCTAATCCTTCATCAAAGAAGGAACGTCTGTTGCACAATCTTGATGTGGTTCGTGCTTTAAAGTTCTACTTACAAGCAACTAAAGATTTCCGTCAAACATCTTCATTGTTTGTTGTTTATTCTGGTAAACGGAGAGGTCAAAAGGCTACGGCTACCTCTCTTTCCTTTTGGCTGCAAAGCTTCCTCCGTTTGGCTTATGAGACTGCTGGCCAGCAGCCTCCTGAAAGAATTACTGCTACTAGAGCAGTGGCTTCCACATGGGCTTTTAAAAATGAGGCTTCTGTTGAACAGATTTGTAAGGTGGCAACTTGGTTTTCGCTTCATACTTTTTCCAAATTTTACAAATTTGATACTTTTGCTTCTTCTGAGGCTATTTTTGGGAGAAAGGTTCCACAAGCAGTGGTGCCTTCCGTTTAAGGTACCGGTCTTGTCCCTCCCTTCATCCATGTCCTAAAGCTTTGGTATTGGTATCCCATAAGTATGGATGAATCCGTGGACTCGATACATCTTACAAGAGAAAACAGAATTTATGCTTACCTGATAAATTTCTTTCTCTTGTGATGTATCGAGTCCACGGCCCGCCCTGTCTATTTAAGACAGGTAGTATATTTTTATTTTAAAAACTTCAGTCATCACTGCACCCTATAGTTTCTCCTTTTTCTTCCTAGCCTTCAGTCAAATGACTAGGGGCTGGAGCTAAGGTAGGAGCTATATGGACAGCTCTGCTGTGGGTGCTCTCTCTGCCACTTCCTGTTGAGAAGGAGAATATCCCATAAGTATGGATGAATCCGTGGACTCGATATATCACAAGAGAAAGAAATTTATCAGGTAAGCATAAATTCTGTTTTTGTATTTTCTTAAACCCCAATAAAAATTATATAAAAAAAAGAAAGAAAGTGTATTATTTTTTTTATTTTTTTTTATTATTAAATTTTTTTATTGAGGTTCACCAAACAAGTCAAATAAAAGTTGAGACAAACATCATTTCACGATAATGACACAATAGTTCCATTGACAATAATTAGTACATAGTTTTAAAGATGTTGCGAACTGAGAGTTAATACAATCTAGCTATACGATAATGAAACTTAATCTTCAGCCCAATGTAGTTCTTGTCGTTTGGGAAATTCACCGTGAGTGATTGGTCTCTTTCGGATTCCATCTAAGAGGTGAAACCTCATTTTCCTTTTTTCCATTCAAGAATGTATAACATTGTATGTGCAGATAAGAGTGGTGACCGGAAGGTTCCGGAGAGTGAAAGAGAGAAAGCGTTAGAATAGAAGGGATGAAGAAGAGAGGGGAAGGGAGAAAAAAAGAGAAAAAAAAAAAAAAAAAAAACGACACTAATGACGAAGGGGAAGGAGGTATGGCGAGCCCTGGAGCAGGGTCACCTCACATAGGAGAGGACCCCGGTCCCTAGCTAAATGGACAACAATACTATATGGTTTTGTTCCAGTATGCAACTAAAAGATCATGGATATCTAATTTGTGGACTTTCAGGTAATGGTATCTCTCTAATAATAGCAGATCCTCCACCTGACTCCGCCATTCCTGCTCTGAGGGGATTGTTTGTGTTTTCCAGTATTTTGGAATGATCTTTTTGGCCGCTGTCAACATAAGTAGAAACAAAGCTCTTTTGCCCCTTGCTGTTAGTTGGGGCACAGAGCAGAATATTAATGTCTCAGGCACTTGCGGAACCGCTGTTCCCAGCACGTCCGACATAGCCTGGAACACCGCCTTCCAGTAACAAGTCAAGCGGGGACAACTCCACCAGATATGAAGGAGAGAACCCACTTCCCCACACCCTCTCCAACAAGTGTTGGTCGTGCCGGGGAACATCTTACTCAGTCTTAATGGTGTCAAATACCATCTGCTAGTTAGCTTAAGGTGAATTTCTTGTACTTTTGCTGAAACCGAGGAGCACTTAATGAGCCTAAATGCTCTCAGCCACTTTTCAGGATCGATTTCTTGGTTCAGTTCCCGGTGCCATGAAGTTGTGTATGATGGGAGAGAGGCTGTGGAGGGGGCAGCGATAAGTTTATATAATTTGGAAATCAAATGGGTAGGGTAACTAGGATGTGTGCAAAGTTTCTCAAAGTGTGTAAGGGTTCTCCCAAAGTCTGATCTGTGTTTGTGGTGCGATATATAGTGAATCAGTTGGTTATATCGGAGCCATGAGGAGAAGATTCCCCCATGTGTCTCCGCCAAAGTCTGTTGTGTTTTCAACCCACCCTCCTCAGAAATGAAACTGATAGAACCGGTCCTAAGAGGATATGGGGTCAATATTTTACTTTTCAGCTTATGGTAAGGAAGATCAATGTTTTCTAGCAGCGGGGAGAGCGGGCCTATTTTTGAGGAGATGTGTGTCGTGGTAGACATAATTCTGTCCCATTCCGATAGAATATGTGCTGTAATGAGGTATTGTTGAATGTGTTTAGGTCTCTGTTGTGCCGGGGTCCAGGCCAATGTCGCTACATTATTTACCTTAAGTATATTTCTATCTAACTGGAGCCATGTCTTATTTTCGGTGTTATGGGCCCATTCTACTATGTGGCGGAGAGCTATTGCTTGTTTATAAGCTGAGAGATTCGGAATCCCCAACCCCCCGCTATCTCTAGGAAGGTATTGTGTTTTCTTTGGAACTCTGGGGTGGGTGCCAGCCCATATGAATTGGTCTATTATCTTTTGTAATTGAGAGAGGTAGTTGTCTGGGAGCTGTATGGGCAATACTTGCATTAGATATAAAATCCGAGGGAGAATATTCATTTTTATCACCCCTATCCTGCCTAGCCAGGACAGGGGTTTGTTTCTCCAGGAGGATAAGTCTCGTGTTATATCAATTTTCAGGGGGCAGTAGTTAAATTTGAAGAGATCTTGGGTGTTGGGTGTCAGTTGGACACCCAGATACCTTAGTGTACATGGGGCCCAAGGGACTCCATAGTTGTCTTTAATATCCTGTATGATTTTGTGGGGGGTATTGATGTTCAGAATTTCTGATTTTGCTATGTTAAGTTTGAAATTAGAAACATTCCCGTAGGCCTCCAACTCTGCCAATAACTCTGGCATGGAGCTTTCCGCTTCTGTCAGGGAGAACAAAATGTCGTCCGCGTACAGCGCTTGCTTATGTTCTGAGTGGCCTATTCTGAGGCCCCTGATCTTGGTATTGTTCCTAACCTTTTGGGCTAAAATTTCTATAGAGATGGCGAAAAGCAAGGGGGATAGTGGACATCCCTGCCTAGTTCCGTTGTTTATGAGAAAAGGTTCTGATAGGGTGTTATTCACCCTTATCTTCGCGTTGGGATTAGAGTATAAAGCAAAGGTCAGATGTAGGAAAGATT
Organism: Bombina bombina; assembly: GCF_027579735.1. NCBI lineage: Eukaryota > Metazoa > Chordata > Amphibia > Anura > Bombinatoridae > Bombina > Bombina bombina. The sequence goes on along the minus strand of NC_069505.1, from coordinate 365,055,462 downwards.
CCGGAATTCCCATCTCAGTCATAGCCCGACGCAGAAAAGACCAGCGAACCCTATCGAAGGCCTTCTCCGCGTCAGACGAGAAGAGGACCATAGGTGTGCCCGAAGCCTTAGCAAAATTAATGAGATGAAAAGAAAGTGTATTAATATGTGTGTTGGTTATGCAAAACTAAGGAATGGGTAATAAAGAGATTATCTATCTTTTAAAACAATAAATATTCTGGTTTAGTAGACTGTCCCTTTAACACCTTTGCAAAGGTTGCAACATATATATATATATATATATATATATATATATGTGTGTGTATATATATATATATATATATATATATTTATATTTAATAGTGTAATAATAAAATGGTCTAACATATTAGAACATTTTCATTTTGCAATTTTATGTCACTTTAAAGGGACAGTCAATTCGAAAATAAACTTTCATGATTCAAATAGGGCATGTAATTTTAAACAACTTTCCAATTTACTTTTATCACCAATTTTGTTTTTTTTTATTTTGGAATTCTTAGTTGAAAGCTACACCTAGGTAGGCTCATATGCATATTTTTTAGAACTTGAAGGCCGCCTCTAATCTGAATGCATTTTGACAGTTTTTCACCACTAAAGGGCATTAGTTCATTTGTGTCATATAGATAACATTAAGCTCACGCATGTGAAGTTACCTAGGAGTCAGCACTGATTGGCTAAAATTTAAGTCTGTCAAAATAACTGAAATAAGGGGGCAGTTTGCAGAGGCTTAGATACAAGGTAATTACAGAGGTAAAACGTGTATTATTATAACTGTTTTGGTTATGCAAAACTGGGGAATGGGTAATAAAGGGATTATATATCTTTTAAATCAATAAAAATTCTGGTGTCGACTGTCCCTTTAAATATTTAAGGATTATCCTAAATTCAATAGGGAGCAGATTTATAAAATTTTACTTCACTATTGTATGTCCCATTTTTTTATGAAGGATAATATTACAATGCAGTAAGACTCAACCCCTTATCAACTGGGAATTATTGTAATGTACATATACATAAATGCATAATGGTCTTAAAGTTTCCACTCGTCCACACAGAAATTACTTGCCTTTTGTATATTTGTGTGTGAACTTGAACTCTGGCATTTGCAAAAGTGTTTTTATATATATCGGGAGATCTAAACTCATATTTTATATTATAACTTTTGTGCTTAGAATTGCACCATAAACCACAATTGTGAATGAGTTGTAAACTATTTTTTTTTTAATTCCCCTGGAAGTTTTCTTGGGCTGTAGTAAACTGGAGCAAATGTATCACATAATACTGATTTACTACACATGTCAGTATCAAGTGATATAAATGACTTCATTTCTCTATTTAAATGGTTTGTAATGAAACATTTATTGATGTGCTTCATGTTAATGGAAATAAAGTGCAAGATAAAAATATTAAATCAAATATATTTCAAAAGGAATATAGGAGTTATGTTGAATTGTGCCAAAAGAGAATACTTTTTTTTTTTTAAATAAGAAATTAAATAATGTTAAAAATTGTAGATTTTTAAATTGTGTTTCTGAATAGCATTACTAAAACCAAAATATAAAACAAGAACCTACACAGCACTTTAGTGTTTGTATTATCACCTTACAAAATCCTTGCCCCACTAGACCGCTATCCCACTTGGATGACTTCACAGGTGTGCTTTCTGATAATGGATTTAATTTAGGACTGCAAAGTTTTAGACAAAAGTAAACAGGGAAAGTTGTCACTGGTGTGTGTTGTCTGAAGGTCAAGTTGATTTAATTTTTGTTTTGTGCATAATCCCACTGCTAATGAATAGGTTTTATGGATATTTCTACGTGTGTTCTTGTATAATATGCAAGATGGCTAAAAAAATACAATTTCTTCTTAAAGACACGTTGAGTCCACGGATCATCTTCATTACTTATGGGATATTCACTTCCTGGTCAGCAGGAAGAGGCAAAGAGCACCACAGCAGAGCTGTTAAATAGCTCCTCCCTTCCCTCCCACTCCAGTCATTCTCTTTGCCTACGTTAGTGATAGGAAGCAGGTAAAGTGAGTTGTTAGTTTAGATTCTTCAATCAAGAGTTTTTTGTTTTATGAGTAGTGCCAGAAAGTGCTACTTTGTTCTGGGGTGTAGCCTAATCCATATCAGTCTCTACAGTAGAGCTCTTGTGGCTTTAGAGCTATGGGAACTGGTGGAACATATTTCTCACTGTGCCTCCCATTTTCAACTACCCCATATTCTTCAGCCTGAGATTATTACTGACTCAGCATTGCTTATCTCTCAAGCCAATGTGAGGGAGAGGACTTCGCAAGCTTGGGAACTGCCCTACTGCCAGGCAGTGTTTGAGGTAAGTACTGCCTTTTTCTGGGATCTAAGGAGTCTCAGTGTTTGTTTCATTAGCACTACGGTACATAAGGGGTTAATGGTAAACCTTACTTATGTGGGGACAGTTTCAGACTTTTAGAAAAGAAGTCTTATTTGGGCAGTGATTAGGTGCAGGCACTGGGGCTGGGGTTATGTTGCTAAGTTTATTTTCACTAAAATGGAGGGCTCTGGTGGTTTCACTTTAGAGGGAAGCAGAGACTTGCAGCATGCCAACGAAGGACGGGACTTCCTGTTTTCTCTTGTTAAGTGTATCCAGTCCACGGATCATCCATTACTTGTGGGATATTCTCCTTCCCAACAGGAAGTTGCAAGAGGATCACCCACAGCAGAGCTGCTATATAGCTCCTCCCCTAACTGCCATATCCAGTCATTCTCTTTCAACTCTCAACAAAGATGGAGGTCATAAGAGGAGTGTGGTGTTTTTTACTTAGTTTATTTCTTTAATCAAAAGTTTGTTATTTTTAAATGGTACCGGAGTATACTGTTTATCTCAGGCAGTATTTAGAAGAAGATTCTGCCTGCATTTTCTATGATCTTAGCAGAAGTAACTAAGATCCATTGCTGTTCTCACATATTCTGAAGAGTGAGGTAACTTCAGAGGGGGAATGGCGTGCAGGTTTTCCTGCAATAAGTTATGTGCAGTTAATATTTTTCTAGGGATGGAATTTGCTAGAAAATGCTGCTGATACCGAAGTAATGTAAGTAAAGCCTTAAATGCAGTGATAGTGACTGGTATCAGACTTATTAATAGAGATACATACTCTTATAAAAGTGTAATTTAAAACGTTTGCTGGCATGTTTAATCGTTTTTTATATATGTTTGGTGATAAAACTTATTGGGGCCTAGTTTTTTTCACATGGCTGGCTTGAATTTTGCCTAGAAACAGTTCCCTGAGGCTTTCCACTGTTGTAATATGAGTGGGGGGGGGGGGGCTATTTTAGCGCTTTTTTTGCGCAGCAAAAATTACAGACACAGCTTCTTCCTGCATGATCCAAAACATCTCTGAAGGGCTCAAAAGGCTTCAAAAGTCGTATTGAGGGAGGTAAAAAGCCACAGTAGAGCTGTGGCAGTTGTTGTGACTGTTTGAAAAACGTTTTTGTCATGTATTATTCCTTTTTTGGTATTAAGGGGTTAATCATCCATTTGCAAGTGGGTGCAATGCTCTGCTAACTTATTACATACACTGTAAACATTTTGTTAGCGTAACTGCCTTTTTTCACTGTTATTTCAAATTTGAACAAAATTTGTGTTTCTTAAAGGCTCAGTAACGTTTTTTATATTGCTTGTAAACTTGTTTTAAAGTGTTTCCCAAGCTTGCTAGTCTCATTGCTAGTCTGTTTAAACATGTCTGACACAGAGGAACCTACTTGTTCATTATGTTTGAAAGCCATGGTGGAGCCCCATAGAAGAATGTGTACTAAATGTATTGATTTCACCTTAAACAGTAAAGATCAGTCTTTATCTATAAAAGAATTATCACCAGAGGGTTCTGTCGAGGGGGAAGTTATGCCGACTAACTCTCCCCACGTGTCAGACCCTTCACCTCCCGCTCAGGGGACGCACGCTAGTATGGCGCCAATTACATCAGGGACGCCCATAGCGATTACCTTGCAGGACATGGCTGCAATCATGAATAATACCCTGTCAGAGGTATTATCCAGATTGCCTGAATTAAGAGGCAAGCGCGATAGCTCTGGGGTTAGGAGAGATACAGAGCGCGCAAATGCTGTCTGAGCCATGTCTGATACTGTGTCACAGTATGCAGAACATGAGGACGGAGAGCTTCAGTCTGTGGGTGACATCTCTGACTCGGGGAAACCTGATTCAGAGATTTCTAATTTTAAATTTAAGCTTGAGAACCTCCGTGTATTGCTTGGGGAGGTATTAGCTGCTCTGAATGACTGTAACACAGTTGCAGTTCCAGAGAAATTGTGTAGGCTGGATAAATACTATGCGGTGCCGTTGTGTACTGATGTTTTTCCTATACCTAAACGGCTTACAGAAATTATTAGCAAGGAGTGGGATAGACCAGGAGTGCCCTTTTCCCCACCTCCTGTATTTAGAAAAATGTTTCCAACAGACGCCACTACACGGGACTTATGGCAGACGGTCCCTAAGGTGGAGGGAGCAGTTTCTACTTTAGCAAAGTGTACCACTATCCCGGTTGAGGACAGTTGTGCTTATTCAGATCCAATGGATAAAAAATTGGAGGCTTACCTTAAGAAAATGTTTATTCAACAAGGTTTTATTTTACAGCCCCTTGCATGCATTGCGCCTGTCACTGCTGCGGTGGCATTCTGGTTTGAGGCCCTGGAAGAGGCCATCCATACAGCTCCATTGAATGAAATTATTGACAAGCTTAGAATGCTTAAGCTAGCTAACTCATTTGTTTCTGATGCCATTGTTCATTTGACTAAACTAACGGCTAAGAATTCCAGATTCGCCAACCAGGCGCGTAGGGCACTATGGCTTAAATCCTCGTCAGCTGACGTGACTTCAAAGTCTAAATTACTCAACATTCCTTTCAAGGGGCAGACCTTATTCGGGCCTGGCTTGAAGGAAATTATTGCTGACATTACTGGAGGTAAGGGTCAAATCAAAGGCCAAACAGTCTAATTTTCGTGCCTTTCGAAATTTCAAGGCAGGAGCAGCATCAACTGCCTCCGCTTCAAAACAAGAGGGAACTGTTGCTCATTCCAGACAGGCCTGGAAACCTAACCAGTCCTGGAACAAGGGCAAGCAGGCCAGAAAGCCTGCTGCTGCCCCCAAGACAGCATGAAGGAACGGCCCCCTATCCGGAAACGGATCTAGTGGGGGGCAGACTTTCTCTCTTCGCCCAGGCGTGGGCAAGAGATGTTCAGGATCCCTGGGCGTTGGAGATCATATTTCAGAGATATCTTCTGGACTTCAAAGCTTCTCCACCACAAGGGAGATTTCATCTTTCAAGGTTATCAGCAAACCAGATAAAGAAAGAGGCATTCCTAAGCTGTGTGCAAGACCTCCTAGTAATGGGAGTGATCCATCCAGTTCCGCAGACGGAACAAGGACAGGGGTTTTATTCAAATCTGTTTGTGGTTCCCAAGAAAGAGGGAACCTTCAGACCAATTTTGGATCTAAAGATCTTAAACAAATTCCTCAGAGTTCCATCATTCAAAATTGAAACTATTCGAACCATCCTACCCATGATCCAAGAGGGTCAGTACATGACCACAGTGGACTTAAAGGATGCCTACCTTCACATACCGATTCACAAGGATCATCATCGGTTTCTAAGGTTTGCCTTTCTAGACAGGCATTACCAATTTGTAGCTCTTCCCTTCGGGTTGGCCACAGCCCCGATAATTTTTACAAAGGTTCTGGGCTCACTTCTGGCGGTTCTAAGACCGCGAGGCATAGCGGTGGCTCCTTATCTAGACGACATCCTGATACAGGCGTCAAGCTTTCAAATTGCCAAGTCTCATACAAAGATAGTTCTGGCATTTCTGAGGTCACATGGGTGGAAAGTGAACGTGGAAAAGAGTTCTCTATCCCCACTCACAAGAGTCTCCTTCCTAGGGACTCTTATGGATTCTGTAGAGATGAAAATTTACCTGACAGAGTCCAGGTTATCAAAACTTCTAAATGCTTGGTGTGTCCTTCATTCCATTCCACGCCTGTCAGTGGCTCAGTGCATGGAAGTAATCAGCTTAATGGGAGCGGCAATGGACATAGTGCCATTTGCGCGCCTGCATCTCAGACCGCTGCAATTATGCATGCTAAGTCAGTGGAATGGGGATTACTCAGATTTGTCCCCTCTACTAAATCTGGATCAATAGACCAGAGATTCTCTTCTCTGGTGGCTATCTCGGGTCCATCTGTCCAAGGGTATGTCCTTTCAAAGGTAGATTGGACGATTGTAACAACAGATGCCAGCCTTCTAGGTTGGGGTGCAGTCTGGAACTCCCTGAAGGCTCAGGGATTGTGGACTCAGGAGGAGAAACTCCTCCCAATAAATATTCTGGAGTTAAGAGCAATATTCAATGCTCTTCTAGCTTGGCCTCAGTTAGCAACCCTGAGGTTCATCAGATTTCAGTCGGACAACATCACGACTGTGTCTTACATCAACTATCAAGGGGGAACCAGGAGTTCCCTAGCGATGTTAGAAGTCTCAAAGATAATTCGCTGGGCAGAGTCTCACTCTTGCCACCTGTCAGCGATCCACATCCCAGGCGTAGAGAACTGGGAGGCGGATTTTCTAAGTCGTCAGACTTTTCATCCGGGGGAGTGGGAACTCCATCCGGAGGTGTTTGCTCAACTGGTCCATCGCTGGGGCAAACCAGAACTGGATCTCATGGCGTCTCGCCAGAACGCCAGCTTCCTTGTTACGGATCCAGGTCCAGGGACCCGGAAGCAACGCTGATAGATGCTCTAGCAGCTCCTTGGTTCTTCAACCTGGCGTTTGTGTTTCCACCGTTTCCTCTGCTCCCTCGACTGATTGCCAAAATCAAACAGCAGAGAGCATCAGTGACCTGGTATGCAGACCTAGTGGACATGTCATCTCTTCCACCATGGACTCTGCCTCTGAGACAGGACCTTCTAATACAAGGTCCTTTCAACCATCCAAATCTAATTTCTCTGAGACTGACTGCATGGAGATTGAATGCTTGATTCTATCAAGGCGTGGCTTCTCCGAGTCAGTCATTGATACCTTAATACAGGCATGAAAGCCTGTCACCAGGAAATTCTACCATAAGATATGGTGTAAATATCTTTATTGGTGTGAATCCAAGAGTTACTAATGGAGTAAGGTTAGGATTCCTAGGATATTGTCCTTTCTCCAAGAGGGTTTGGACAAAGGCTTATCAGCTAGTTCTTTAAAGGGACAGATCTCTGCTCTGTCTATTCTTTTGCACAAGCGTCTGGCAGAGGTTCCAGATGTCCAGGCATTTTGTCAGGCTTTGGTTAGGATTAAGCCTGTGTTTAAAACTGTTGCTCCCCCGTGGAGCTTAAACTTGGTTCTTAAAGCTCTTCAAGGAGTTCCGTTTGAACCCCTTCATTCCATTGATATTGAACTTTTATCTTGGAAAGTTCTGTTTTTGATGGCTATTTCCTCGGCTCAAAGAGTCTCTGAGTTATCTGCCTTACAATGTGATTCTCCTTATCTGATTTTTCATTCAGACAAGGTAGTTCTGCGTACCAATCCTGGGTTTTTACCTAAGGTGGTTTCTAACAGGAATATCAATCAAGAGATTGTTGTTCCATCATTGTGTCCTAATCCTTCTTCAAAGAAGGAACGTATTTTGCATAATCTGGATGTAGTCCGTGCCTTGAAGTTTTACTTACAGGCTACTAAAGATTTTCGTCAAACATCTGCCCTGTTTGTCGTTTACTCTGGACAGAGGAGAGGTCAAAAAGCTTCGGCAACCTCTCTCTCCTTTTGGCTTCGGAGCATAATACGCTTAGCCTATGAGATTGCTGGACAGCAGCCCCCTGAAAGGATTACAGCTCATTCTACTAGAGCTGTGGCTTCCACCTGGGCCTTTAAAAATGAGGCCTCTGTTGAACAGATTTGCAAGGCTGCGACTTGGTCTTCGCTTCACACCTTTTCAAAATTTTACAAATTTGATACTTTTGCTTCTTCGGAGGCTGTTTTGGGGAGAAAGGTTCTACAGGCAGTGGTTCCTTCCGTTTAAGTTCCTGCCTTGTCCCTCCCATCATCCGTGTACTGTAGCTTTGGTATTGGTATCCCACAAGTAATGGATGATCCGTGGACTGGATACACTTAACAAGAGAAAACATAATTTCTGCTTACCTGATAAATTTATTTCTCTTGTAGTTTATCCAGTCCACGGCCCGCCCTGTCCTTTTAAGGCAGATCTAAATTTTAATTAAACTACAGTCACCACTGCACCCTATGGTTTCTCCTTTCTCGGCTTGTTTCGGTCGAATGACTGGATATGGCAGTTAGGGGAGGAGCTATATAGCAGCTCTGCTGTGGGTGATCCTCTTGCAACTTCCTGTTGGGAAGGAGAATATCCCACAAGTAATGGATGATCCGTGGACTGGATACACTACAAGAGAAATAAATTTATCAGGTAAGCATAAATTATGTTTTTTGGAGCCTCTGCATGTAGCACTATTTCCAAGCAGTTGCAGGTCTTCAGATGTGCTGTACTGGGGTTTATCTGGGATAGAGCAGCATGTAGAACACTTTTCATGCGCGTTTAGCACAGATGCAGTCCTAGTTCAGTTTTTCTGGCAGGTTGCAGTAACGGATTGTTTCTACAAGGGATCCGGTAGCATTGGTTAAGGTAGGAGCACCTCACAGGTTGCTGTGGTGCAGAGGTTTAATTATTGCTTAAATTTTCTAACCGTTTTGTAACTACAGCAAAATTAGCAGTTTGTCAAGAGAAAGAAAAACCATTTACATTTAAAGAGACAGTAACGGTTTTTGATAATTTTATTTTATT